>NC_137884.1:24395782-24398282 GCF_963924005.1 Protomyctophum bolini | reverse complement strand
TTTGGTAAATATTTACGGTCCTAATTTTGACAACCCGGGTTTCTTTAGGAGGAATAAGGGGTTTAGCATGGACGGAAATAAACGAACTCCGAACAAACAAAAGGCAGGCAGGTGGCCGTCTGCCTCTCCACCGGCAGACAGCCACCAACACGGTGGCAGAGCCACCTGTTTCTGTGTAGCGTGAGGCAGCTTGATGTACAAGTACACCCCCTGGACATGACGCTATAGTATGTCACAGGGACTTATAACCCCCAATCCAACCCTTGATGCTGAGTGTCAAGCAGGGATAAGGCACTGGGTCCCATTTTTAGAGTCTTTGGTATGACCCGGCCGGGGATCGAACCCCCGACCTCCCATGCCGTCTCAGGGCGGACACTCTAACCACAAGGCCACTGAGCTGACCATGATCCACCACAGCTGCACAAGCCTGTTGTTTTTCTGCTCCGTAGCGCTGTGGAAATAACCGACCTATACAAGCTCACGACGACACGTTGCGGATGAGACATGCTGTGAGCTCGTAAAGGACGGCTATTTTTGCGACAAAGTATATGACCGACCTCTGACCTATGCACCGACCTCTGACCTATGCCCTTTCTCCCCCCCCCCCCATCAGGCAGGACTGCAGACCCACTCCCCGTTTTCCACTGCAGTCTGAAAACCTCCTCCTTCAGATTCTTCAGTCATGACCAAACATCTACAAGCTGCACCTTATTGGGCTGAGCTTGTAGCAGAGTGCCGCGCTACGAGCTTGTATAGTTCTGCTATTTTTGGGATCCTTGACATGAAATATTGAGCATCTCTGACATAGAAACAGGTATTTTTTTACATTTCGACGTCAGGCCAAAATGGGTTAATTGTAATCAATCAATCTGAATGACTCTGGCCTTCCCGGTGAATGATAGGATGCTATGCCAGGAGCTCTCTCTCTCTCTCTCTCTCTCCCTCTCTCTCTTTCTCTCTCTCTCTCTCTCTCTCTCTCTCATGCCAGACACATGAACACAGACACTGGATCAATAGACATATGAGCAGCAGAATACATCAAACAATATGTCATTACATTAATTAATTAATTCTGATGTTAATTAAGAAGCACATCCAGGCCAAAGGAATCCACTGGTGGCTCTAAACTCACTTTATTTCATCTTTTAAATAAAGATCAAAGCAGTCACTGCTTCCTTTTTAAAAGCTGCTCTTTGTTTCATGTTCCAGTCACTATCATAATTATGGAAAGATAGTGATGGAATTCTAACTGGAGTGACTGGAATTCTAAAGTCGATATTTGCACAGAGCGGGAAAAGTGGATTTTTCTAGTCTTCATTCATAAAAAGGGATGCAGCGTACTCAGCGATAATTTATTTGTGTGCTCGTTTTTTTTTTTTCTTCAAAATATGCATGCCCATCTGTTCATTGTGACTGAGAAATTTATTTTTATTTGTTACCTGAATCCACCGATCTAAAACCACAAACCCTGACCTCAGACTATTTTAATTCATCTCTTGTGTTTTCAAAACAAAGCAATTTGTGGTCCAGTAAAAATAGATGGTCTGATTTATGTCATTAAAAGACATTAACCCATAGGTGTTCTATAGATGCAAACGTTGAGCAAGAGTTTCACCAATCGATCAAAACAAACGACCCCAACTAAGCAGGAAAAGTACAGGTGGGTAGACTTCACAGTACAGGGCATTAAGCCTATAGTCGACTATTCAACTAGTCGACTAGTAAATCCACTAGTCGACCTTGTTGGTACTAGTTGACTAGTTGATAAGAAAAATAAGATTTTATTTTTTTGTAGGCCTCAAGATTAGGTAGCTTATAGTCATAGTCACCAATGTACACAGTTTTTAAATGTACAAATATGTATCTCCTTTTTTTTAACATAATTAAGTAGTTTAATTAGGTAGTTAAACAACTAGTTGACTAGTCGACTAGACAACTAGTCAACTAGTAAAAATGACTAGAAGTGAATTCCCTACTTCACAGTGAAACTAGAATAAAAATAGGAGCGGGATTCAGAAGGTGGACAGCTTCTGTAGCTGTCAAAGATATATATTATGTGGAGCTTGCTTTGTTTAGTAGACACAGCAACAGGAGACTGTGGAGTGTGTCAAAACATGTGCGACCCTTACAATTTGTAAATGGCACTGGCACTTTTGAAGTTTCTTCGGAGTGCTTCGGAGTGCTTCGGAGTGCGTTGCTGGATAGTGACATGTGGGGGGGGGGGGAATGCAGACACATCAGTTTAGTGCAGTTATTCAACAGATGTTCTAATATTGCATATTATGGTTACATCTTCAGTAGATGCTGTCTGTGCTTAATAGGCCAAGGCTAACGTTATAAGCTCCGGAACATCTGTCGTTTTGTGATCTGGACTTTCGCTCCGTTTCTGACCTTGCATGTTTCCTTTGGAGATGTCCCGATCCGGTCACGTGATCGGCACCAATCACATGGTTTTCAAGCGATCGGAAAAAGCGATCGGATTATGAATTATGTTTTTTAG
>NC_137884.1:24385782-24390782 GCF_963924005.1 Protomyctophum bolini | reverse complement strand
TATGATGCTAGTACTACGGTATGATGCTAGTACTACGGTATGATGCTAGTACTACGGTATGATGCTAGTGCAGTACACATTGTACGTACTATGATGCTAGTACTACGGTATGATGCTAGTGCAGTACACATTGTACGTACTATGATGCTAGTACTACGGTATGATGCTAGTGCAGTACACATTGTACGTACTATGATGCTAGTACTACGGTATGATGCTAGTACTACGGTATGATGCTAGTACTACGGTATGATGCTAGTACTACGGTATGATGCTAGTACTACGGTATGATGCTAGTACTACGGTATGATGCTAGTACTACGGTATGATGCTAGGGCAGTACACATTGTACGTACTATGATGCTAGTACTACAGTATGATGCTAGTGCAGTACACATTGTACGTACTATGATGCTAGTACTACGGTATGATGCTAGTGCAGTACACATTGTACGTACTATGATGCTAGTACTACAGTATGATGCTAGTGCAGTACACATTGTACGTACTATGATGCTAGTACTACGGTATGATGCTAGTGCAGTACACATTGTACGTACTATGATGCTAGTACTACGGTATGATGCTAGTGCAGTACACATTGTACGTACTATGATGAAAAATAAAAATAAATCTTGAAAGTGTGATAACTTCTGAGGCAAAACGGCATTTTTGTGGAGTTGGCCTCAGGTCGTATACTGGTGTGCTTCGTAGTATAATAGTATACTGGTGTGCTTCGTAGTATAATAGTATACTGGTGTGCTTCGTAGTATAATAGTATACTGGTGTGCTTCGTGGTATAATAGTATACTGGTGTGCTTCGTAGTATAAGAGTATACTGGTGTGCTTCGTGGTATAATAGTATACTGGTGTGCTTCGTAGTATAAGAGTATACTGGTATGCTTCGTGGTATAATAGTATACTGGTGTGCTTCGTAGTATAATAGTATACTGGTGTGCTTCATAGTATAATAGTATACTGGTGTGCTTCGTAGTATAATAGTATACTGGTGTGCTTCGTGGACACGACGGAGAACGGCCTTTAGATTACAGTTACATTCTAATGCCACGATCTCACGCCGATCTTTTAAGAAAACAAAACAACAAAACAAAAGAAAAACATTTGTGCCGTGACCCATGCACTCCCAGCGCTCTTTACAAACAACCTTTTTTTCTGACATCTCTTGCAATTCAGTCATTTAGGGCACCCGGAACAGTGGGCACCTGGTATTAGTAATATGCATCTATTACTACTACTAGTATTTTATATATTTGATTTGATTTGATTTCTGCTGGTCATCAAATTACTGCTTCCTTTGGGTGAACTATTCCTTTAAGGCCCAGTATTTTTTACAAATTGCTTGACATCCAGTCATTTTTGGGATACATTTAGGCGTGTTAAAATCATATATTATTTCCACCCATTTTCCAGAGCATACATTTAAGGGCTCCATTTTCGTCACCGCTATAAACCCCTTCCTTATCCATAAACTTCTTTGCCTATATTTTGCAAAACATTTTTGAAAATTGGCCAGTCTACAAGCTCACAACGTGTCAATATAGATTGGCTATAGTTGAACTATTCAAAAATATTTTTCTAAATAGTAAAAAAAGAAAAGAAAAGACAAAGACGTTTAGGGATAAGAGGTTTAGCGGTGAAGAAAATGGAGCCCATAGCCTACTGTTTTTCTTTTTTCTTTTGACATTTTGGAGGGGGTAATTTTTTTTTACAAAAACTAATTTACCGCTGAGGTGCGCACAAGGTTTTAGGTGTATATCCGTTATTAATTTAGTAGAGTTCTCCGGCACGAGGCAGTTTAGTTCCCTGGTGGGTTTATCTGACCACATTCCTGCAGTGCTCTGCTCCCCATTTTTCCACCTGAATGAATGAGCCCTTTTGAAGCATTTATGTTTTGGGTGAAAATGAATGAACATTCATTCATAGAGAGATATTCCTTCTTACTAAGCCATGATGGCCTGTTGAATGTCACAATGTTGGCCAGTATACTGTATTGTAATTTAAGAAGCACTTATCGCACATGGAAGCCAGCTGATGATGTCTACTATAGTATACCAGTAAGACGCGCAAACGCAGGAAGCGAACGCAGCTGAGACCCTGCAGATCATGTCTGTCTGTCTGTCTGTGTGTCTGTCCCGCTGTTACTGTATATGTGGACCTGGCCCCTTTTGTGCCCATATATGGAGCTGAGTGATTGCTGATGCAACACACTCCATATTTGGATAGCAGGACAGACAGACACACAGACAGACACACACACAGACATGATCTGCTAGGTCTCATAGTAAGTGCTCACTGCGTTCGCAACTATGACGTCGTATTGACGTGTGGCAGAAATCTCCATGTATGGGCAAAAAGTGACACCATACGTGTTTCAACCAATCTGAGGAAGCCGTTGGAATCCACTTGGAAGTCGGTCAATGGCGTGATTGACGCCCAGTGATGTATCCAAATGGGGGGGGGGGGGTCCCTTTGCCTTGTGTAAATCAAACGAGGGGTCCTTGAAATCCATCTTTATACGTGGGCATAAAGGGACACATGCAAGAGGTTCCTGTCATTATACTGTCAGATACATACAGAAAATAGCCGATTTTATACTGTGTTTAATTTTGTTGCATTTTGAGGGAAATCCTTTTGAAGATTTTTCAAAAAAAAAGTCGAAAATGTCTGCCTATAAATAATGAAAGTGGTTACAGTGGGGTGAACCCAGGGCTTGTACTAATCTCTGGGCCACCACAGATGGCCCATTCTACAAATGTCTCCTAAATCCAGAACAGTTTTCAGAAAAACTGTTTTGTTTCTACAGTATATTATTTATATTAGTGGTTCTCAAACTCTTGTCGTGTCACGGACCCTCAAAATGATATGTACAGTATTCGGCCACGGCACGCCGGCACAACAAAGCGGCACTCTGTGAGCTTGTAGATCTGCTATTTTTTGAATAGACAAAGAAATAAAAAATGGCACGGATGATTTCGGCGACCTGTGCGTGCGTGTGCTGTGCGTGCGTCTGTGTGTGCAACCGACCAGATTACAGTAGGCTGGATCTACGCCGGATCAGAGCACTGAGCAGTGAATAGAAAGCATGGCTTTCCTCACATGCTGTGGAAAGAAAGCCTGGCGACGCAATGTCAGTCCAAGCCCTAAAGCACAGGGACTCCAGAGGTTCTGTTTGGGACACGGAAGGTTCGGCCGGGTTCGAATGGATCCACAGCACCTCCTGGGTTAGGGTTAGAACCTAGAACCTCCTGGGTTAGGGTTAGAAGTTAGAACCTCCTGTGTTTTAGGGTTAGAAGTTAGAACCCGGGAGCCCGTAACTGCTGGTGGCAGCGGTGGCCGAACGGTTTGCGGAGCAGTCTTGATATCGGAAGGTCGCTATAGTTCGTATCCCCGGAACCGGCACGTTAAAATTACCACCGCTGAAGTGCCCTTAATGGACAAGGCATTGGACCCCCCTACCATGAAATGTTCTATGAGCAGGGCCTGGCTGTAAACAAGTTCTTGAGCTTAGTCCAGTTACCCTGGGTAAACATAGTACCTTAGTCCAGTTACCCTGCAGGGTAAACATAGTACCTTTCCTTTCCTTTCCTCCTGATAAGCAGGCTGGTGCATTCATTCCTCCATGCATTGAATGTGTGAGCGCTGGGATATTTATTCAGCATCTGAGCGCCACGGACCATGAAGCATCATTTGATGAGGTGTACAGTATATACAGTAGTCTCTCAGACCCAAAACGTACAGTATCTTGTTGTCGGTGGATAAGATTTTGTCCGCATATAACTTTGATCAAAATAACAATTCTTCTACATTATTTAATTGCGTGTAGACTTCTTGTAAATTAAGTAATGCAGGTGTTTAACAATAATGTAACTCTTTACACTCTCAAGAGTTAGAGATCTATGCAGTATAAGGATCCATTTGTCAACCCATTCTGGGTGGGAACCCCTTTTGGTGTTATAGCATTATGTTATGCTTTAGCTATTTAAAAATAGCAGATCTACAAGCTCATAGCGCGCCACCGAGTGGCGCGCTACGAGCTTGTATAGGTCTGCTATTTTTAAAAAGTCGAAGAACGACTGACATAGAAACATAGGTTTTTCAGAAAACTGTCATTTTCAAACAGACATTTTTAGAATCTGATCTCAGGCCTAAATTAAGGGGTTAATGTGGTTACCACACCTCTCCACCGTTTATCTGGGGACCACCTGGAAGCCCCTCCAGGACCACCGGTGGTCCCTGGATGGAATAAAGAGCTTTGGACAGAGATGCTATATAAAGGCAGCATTTAAGATCTGCACACCACTTCAGCAATTCAGTTAAGATTAGAACACCTTCTGAAATAAGACTGCACTATAACTGATCTGAGAACTGACCTGCCTGTGCTTAGAACACCTTCTGAAATAAGACTGCACTACAACTGATCTGATAACTGACCTGCCTGTGCTTATAACACCCTCTGAAATAAGACTGCACTACAACTGATCTGAGAACTGATCTGCCTGTGCTTAGAACACCTTCTGAAATAAGACTGCACTATAACTGATCTGAGAACTGATCTCCGTGTGCTTAGAACACCTTCTGAAATAAGACTGCACTATAACTGATCTGAGAACTGATCTGCCCATGTGCTTAGAACACCTTCTGAAATAAGACTGCACTATAACTGATCTGAGAACTGACCTGCCTGTGCTTAGAACACCTTCTGAAATAAGACTGCACTACAACTGATCTGAGAACTGACCTGCCTGTGCTTAGAACACCTTCTGAAATAAGACTGCACTACAACTGATCTGAGAACTGATCTGCCCATGTGCTTAGAACACCTTCTGAAATAAGACTGCACTACAACTGATCTGAGAACTGCTCTGCCTGTGCTTTAAACACCTTCTGAAATAAGACTGCACTGCAACTGATCTGAGAACTGATCTGCCTGTGCTTAGAACACCTTCTGAAATAAGACTGCACTACAACTGATCTGAGAA
>NC_137884.1:24328282-24375782 GCF_963924005.1 Protomyctophum bolini | reverse complement strand
GCAGACGTGATGTCACACGCCGCACCGCCGCGGCCCTCTCCAGATGGCACTGTACCGTCCGTTAAGTATGGAGGCCGGGGGCCATCTTGGAACGACCGTCCGTCACGTTCTCTCATAACCCAATTAGACCCGATGTCCAAATTTTAAAAAATTGTCTCCTATAATCATGACAGTGATCTACTGTACAAGCTCGAGTGCCGCGCTACGTAGATTGTAGATTAACGCACACACACACGCACACACACACACACACACACGCGCACGGCCACCCACACACAAACACACACACACACACATGCACGGCCACACGCACACAGAAACACACTCCACCACCACCAGAGTGAACGCCATCAGCAGCATGAGGGAGAGAGAGAGAGCTGGCTCAATGTTGTTATATAGAGTTATAAAGCACGTTGATTTAAAGCATGCTATATAGCAAATAACGGCACACGCAGCAGCAAGGCCGGGCCCTCGTACAGCCTGTAGCCTCGGTTTGCACCAGGGTGTGTGTGCAGCGTGATCAATCAGGCGCAGCTGAAACTGTTTCACTGTATTGTTAATTGGCAATAACCCTCAGTGTAACACTCTAGTGTGCCATACGGTGGAATAACAACGATCAATCTGCGGACGGACAGCGACCTTTATACTGTAACACGGCCGTTTTCCTCCTCGGTGGGTTGATAGAACAGTGATCTGGAATTGATCGAAGCTGATCTTTTATAGCTATTCAACATGTTTAACCCATCAGAGTCACGGAACAATTCAGACTGGAACCCAGGCTACATTTTTGCTGCAGCCTATATGTAATATAGTACTAGTAGTGGCGTGTTGCTGACACGCCCATCCCCAGGTATGGGCTAATAGACTTGTATTGATCCTGACTACATTGTACATTTTTTGCCTGAATTGATTGCCTGAAGAAGGTCAGTAGTAAAGCCCGCAGCGATACATATCTGAGTGTTTCGGAGGAGCCTCCGTTTATTTAACAGATCTGAGTGTTTCGGAGGAGCCTCCGTTTATTTAACAGATCTGAGTGTTTCGGAGGAGCCTCCGTTTATTTAACAGATCTGAGTGTTTCGGAGGAGCCTCCGTTTATTTAACAGATCTGAGTGTTTCGGAGGAGCCTCCGTTTATTCAACAGATCTGAGTGTTTCGGAGGAGCCTCCGTTTATTTAACAGATCTGAGTGTTTCGGAGGAGCCTCCGTTTATTTAACAGATCTGAGTGTTTCGGAGGAGCCTCCGTTTATTTAACAGATCTGAGTGTTTCGGAGGAGCCTCCGTTTATTTAACAGATCTGAGTGTTTCGGAGGAGCCTCCGTTTATTCAACAGATCTGAGTGTTTCGGAGGAGCCTCCGTTTATTTAACAGATCTGAGTGTTTCGGAGGAGCCTCCGTTTATTCAACAGATCTGAGTGTTTCGGAGGAGCCTCCGTTTATTTAACAGATCTGAGTGTTTCGGAGGAGCCTCCGTTTATTTAACAGATCTGAGTGTTTCGGAGGAGCCTCCGTTTATTTAACAGATCTGAGTGTTTCGGAGGAGCCTCCGTTTATTTAACAGATCTGAGTGTTTCGGAGGAGCCTCCGTTTATTTAACAGATCTGAGTGTTTCGGAGGAGCCTCCGTTTATTTAACAGATCTGAGTGTTTCGGAGGAGCCTCCGTTTATTTAACAGATCCGAGTGTTTCGGAGGAGCCTCCGTTTATTTAACAGATCTGAGTGTTTCGGAGGAGCCTCCGTTTATTTAACAGATCTGAGTGTTTCGGAGGAGCCTCCGTTTATTTATTTTTCCATCGATCCTGTGATGTAAATCCAGAGGCGCCGCCGCGGCAAATTATACAGCAGTCATAAAAAAAGAAACACAAGAACAGATAATAAAAAACACAACAGATAAAATGAATTAGTCAGCCGGATTTAGAGATGCAACGATAAAGGAGAGCCAAAAAGGCCAAAAGCATAAAAAAGGGAGGAAAAACGTCATAGCATGATGAGCTCATTTGGTCTGGGTCAGAAATTCAGCCTGGCATTCGGTCGATTTTTCTTTTTTTACTCAGCCTATTTCCTCGTGTCGTGGAAGGAGGAGGTTTTCCATGATGGAAGGAGGAGGTTTTCTATGATGGAAGCTGACGGGGTCAGCTCCCTGAGGTCAGCTGACAAGGTCAGCTCCCTCAGGTCAGCTGACGAGCTACTGCTTAATGACCCCAAAACCAAATGCGAGGGAGGTGACCGGGCCTTTGCAGCTCTGCTGTGTGTGTGTGTGTGTGTGTGTGTGTGTGTGTGCGTGTGTGTGCGCGCGCATGCATGTTTTTGTTCACCTGATCCACCAACTCATATTACTGAACTGACCATCACTATGCATCCCACAATGCATTGCGATTACACCCTAGGCCTAACGGGCACGCACACACACACACACACACACACACACACACACACACACACACACACACGCACACGCACGAATAAACTCATGCATTAGAAGGACAATATCAGTCACCAGAATAAAGGACGGGATTTGTTTACATCCAAAGTTGTTACCGTGACAACCGCGTGTCTCCACGGCCCACTGAGGCCTGTAAGCCGACACCCAGAGGCCTCTGGGTCAGTGGTGGAATAAGTATATCTATTCCTTAAAACAGGATCAGTGCCGGACATTCACGGCCCTCTTTTAGGCTAGACTGCTATAGCTGTTCAACGGTAACTTTATACGTACTTAAATACGTATAAAGTTACCGTTGAACAGCCAGTGCACCGACCGCTGAGTCGCTTCCACTTTAAAACGGTGTAATCGCTTAATGTTGTAGTGTTGAAAAGTGCCGATCACAACAACAACAGACCGGACGGGGCAGCCGCGCGCTAGCTGCTAGGCAGATTTCCCATTGTAAACAAAACAACAGGGACTCAATTTCCCAGAACCCTTTGCACGCCGGAGCGACGGACCTTTTTGCGATGACGTCATCAAAACGCGTCTCATATCCCATTCTGTCCGGTGGATTAAACAATGAAAACATAACTCGGGGCAACTCGCGATTCGCAGGGAAAGTGTTAAGTGAAAGTGTCAATACTGCAATGTAGAACTACTCTGTTATTAGTAAGATGTACTTGAGCAAAAGAAGAAAATAGCAGATCTACAACCTCGCAATGCGTTGCAGACTACAATAATAAGTAGACGCAAAAGTATTGGAAATTGGACATACTCAATGTATGTACTCATGTACAAATACCTACAAATTGTACTCAAGCACGGCACCTAAGTAAATGTACTTAGTTACTTTCCACCACTGCCTGTAAGCCGATACGATGCGGGGCCTCTGGGTTGCCATGGAGACCTGCCGCCGAGTCGTGAAAGGGAGTATAGGCCTCCATTCCATCCATGTGATAGACACACCCGTATACACTGAGAACCATGAAACCATATCTCTCTGTCTGTGTGTGTGTGTGTGTGTGTGTGTGTGTGTGTGTGTGTGTGTGTGTGTGTGTGTGTGTGTGTGTGCGACTGTGTGTGTGTGTGTGTGGAGAGAGAGAGCTAAAGCAGGGAGGATTTGCAGGTAAAAATGTTAAACAAACACAACAACCACCTTATTCATGACAGTGTCTACTGAATAGAGGAATACTACTCACTGCTTCTGACTACAATAACACTGAATGTTTACCGCACGCGCACGCACGCATATACAGTACGCACGCACGGCACACACTTTTAGTACGGCATTGTTGACAACTGCAGACAGACAAACAGACAAACAGATGTCTGACATACTGTAACAGAAAGTTACGGGGAGATTTCACCGAGTTTCATCATCGAACTGCCAGAGCAGGAAATACTGTCTGTGGCGGCGGCGTGCGTGCGCGCGCGAGAGAGAGAGAGAGAGAGAGAAAGAGAGAGAGAGAGAGAGATTAAAGCCTAAGCAAAATGCAGAACGCATGGAAATGATGAAATGAATATAATCCAGAGGGAAAATAATTAAATACGAGAGAAAAAACGCACGCACACACGCACAGCTTCCAGCTTGTTGCACAGCGATACATCTCTAACATGTATATATATTTCTCAGTCCTCAGGGTCCTCTGCTACCTCCTGGCGGCGGCGTGCCTCAGCGTGTCCCCGGCGTCCTGCTGTCCCGTCCCCTGCCGGTGTCCACCATCGGCGGGGGACGGCAGGACGGTGGTGGACTGTGGAGGCCACGGCCTGGCCTCACTGCCTCCGCTGCACCTCCTGCCCCCGGGGAGCCAGGCCCTGATGCTGCCCAACAACAGGCTGTCCTCCCTGGGAGACAGCGCCTTCAGCAACCTCTCCTCCCTGGAGGTATGTATATATATTAACCTCTTAAACCGGGGAGTCAGGCCCTGATGCTGCCCAACAACAGGCTGTCCTCCCTGGGAGACGGAGCCTTCAGCAACCTCTCCTCCCTGGAGGTATGTACATATATACCGTATATATATTAACCTCTTAAACCGGGGAGTCAGGCCCTGATGCTGCCCAACAACAGGCTGTCCTCCCTGGGAGACAGCGCCTTCAGCAACTTAATAAAAACGAATCTATGATGACTAAAACTAAGTATACTAAATATACTGACAATTTCGTCAACAAATAAACTATAGAAATAACTAGACTAACATGTTAGGGAGGGACTAGTGGACAAGAGATCCAGTTTTATGCTAGGTTGCATGCTGAAAATAGCAGATCTACAATCTCACAACGCGTCGACGCGTTGTGAGATTGTAGATCATCAAGGCCCAGCTGTCAAAACACTAAATCGTATGACATTTAGTCGACTAAAACTGGACTAACACTAGAACAATCCAGGTGACTAAAATGTGACTAAAACTAAGTGAAAACTATTCAAGAGACTATTATGACTAAAACTAAATGTGCTGCCAAAAACAACACTGCATGGCCCTCTCTCTGGAGTCGGGACCCAACGTGGTGCATTCACTCCAGTGGTGGAGAGGAACGCACTCAAATGTTTCACCTATAAGTAAAAGTATTAATACCGTAATGAAGAAATACTCCTGTTACACTTCATCTGTTCTCCGTTCTCTCGTACTATCTCTGATTGTTTCTGTCCATCTCTCCATCTCTCCCTGAGTCCGTTTGATTTACTGTCCTTCCACTCCAAATCAATTTAGCCCATTCTGACCTGAGATCAGATTCATACGAGGTTTCCACTGGACACACACTGGGTCTGATTAACCCATTCTGACCCGAGATCAGATTCTAAAAAATGTCAGTCGTTCTTCGATTTTTCAAAAGTAGCAGACCTACAAGCTCGTAGCGCGCCACTCGGTGGCGCGCTATGAGCTTGTAGATCTGCTATTTTTCAATAGATAAAGCATAACACGATGCCAACACCAAAACGGGTTCCCGTTCAGAATGGGTTAGAATGGGGCAGATTTATCCTGGCTCAGTTCCTCTCATTGATCTTGTCTCCTCCGATGAGATAATTCTAAAAAACCACCACGACCGTAAAATAGCCGATATCTTATCATGATCACACAAATTGTCGCATATTATTGAGCCGAGCCGAGCCAAAGCCCTCGAGGCGACCTCATGGTTCTGAAGGACGGGTCGGTCCGGTCGCGGTACAATGGACACGCCGAGGAATGACAGCGCGCGTCGATCTAAATGCCGTCGATGTGGTGGCCCGGTTCAGCAGCGCTGATGATGGACAGCGACAGGGACATTGTGTGCTCTGTGACCCGGCAGGTCCATTTGTCGTTCTTATACACGGTGATAAATTCCCCTCAGAGTCAAAGCCAGACTGTGTGTGTGTGTGTAGTTAACCCATTACACTGTGGGTTGAGTCGTGACGGGTGCGAGGTGTAAGGATTGATTTTGTACAACACTCTGTCATTGATGTCTGTGCAGAATAGATGCAAATCGGCACACAGACTATAAGAAAGGAGAAGCAACACGAGAATGATTCCAGAATATAATGAGATTAGGTTAGATGGATATTTTCACTATACAGTATATTTCACTTTCAAACTTTTTTTGAAAGTCCGGGGGATCGAACCCCGACCTCCCAGTCCCAGGGAGGACACTCTAACCACAAGGCCACTGAGCTGGTTGATGCATAGACCAAAGTAATCTAGTAAGAGAGTGGCGACACTAGCGTTGACTCCCATTGTAACAATGGAATGCGGAAGTGCTCATTCTATCTCAATGGGATAGTTCCAGCCATAGGAGCAATGTGTGGAACTATAGCCCATAGGCGATATCAAAGCGTGTCGCTACTCTCCTACTCTACACTCTGGCATAGACAATAGAGTATAACTATCATGGACAGATGTATGTTTGATGTGTGTTTATTTATGTATCCGTTTCTGCACTTTTAGGTATTGGATCTGTCCAATAACTACCTTGACAACCTCCCGGCGGGCTTATTCAGGGATCTGTCCAACTTGACCAAACTGACGCTGAAGAACAACTCACTGACGGCCCTGGACAAGGACCTGTTTCAGGTAACAACTAAAGTATAAAATGATGGTTAAAGTAGTTAAAATCTTAAACGGCGGCACGCTTTCCAGGTTAATCAATATTACACAAGAAACTGTGCTATATTTTTTGATTATACCATTTTAGCACTCACAGACAGACAGTCTGGCACGATATCTCTTATCAGTATTCTACACTATAATGACTCATAATGAGTTATAGTAAAACATGTTTACTGTGTTGGAGGCCCTACTGGGGTTCCAGTTAGGACGAGGTGCTCACACATAATGGCACCGCTATAAAAAATAAATAAATACATATTTTAGAAACAGAAAGTAGCTCCCGTTAAATGGAATTTCTCATTTGCAAAAGTGGCAACGCCTCCGGGCCAAGCAAACTTTGTGACTGGAAATCTGAGGCTGGAAGCCTATGCGTGCTTGGCAGGAAACATTACCACTTTTACAAATTACAAAAATCCCTTTGACAAGAGCCATGTGTACTGTAGTGTGCAGATGTTGGAGCATACATTAAAACGGGTATCGTTGAAAAACAAAGAAAAATGTCCCTCACACTGTCAGACACTTGCCAAAATGTTGCTCTTAAGAGCAACATTTTGGCAAGTGTATTTTTCAAAGATATCCCTTTGAATGAATATGGTACCAAAACAGAGGTTAGCTTTGCCAAAGGAAGTAACATTTTATCTAGATTTGTTTCATTTAAATAATATAGATTGTAATAACAATAGTGATGCATGTACAACACACTGATTATAGGAGTTTGTTCTTATCTACTAAATACAGATCAAGTGACAGGTGCGCAAGATATGCCTAAACATGGACTGGACATTTCAGCCAGCCAGGCTGAGTGATAATGCAGTGCAAAGGCACATCATATGCCCATGAGATAACTGTGTGGGCATGTGTATTGTGTACTGTATGTGGATGTGTGTGTGTGTGTGTGTGTGTGTGTGTGTGTGTGTGTGTGTGTGTGTGTGTGCCCAGATTATCATAGTGATCCCTGTCCTTGGCGCAAATAGACATTGTTGGGCAATGGGTTCTGTTGTGAATGATGTCACATAATGATAACAGGAACAGGGGAAGAGTGAGAGGGGGAGGGGGGAGGAGGGGGGAGAAAGACCCTTTGATGTCAGTGAAAATCGACCTTGTTAGGTATTGATATTGTTTGTTCGACT
The DNA here is from genome assembly GCF_963924005.1 of Protomyctophum bolini. Classification (NCBI taxonomy): domain Eukaryota; kingdom Metazoa; phylum Chordata; class Actinopteri; order Myctophiformes; family Myctophidae; genus Protomyctophum; species Protomyctophum bolini. Next base: position 24,368,153 of record NC_137884.1, on the reverse strand, counting down.
CATATCAGTCCTCAGTTTGTTGGGCAGATTAGTTCCCCTGCCACGTTTCTTTTGGAAACATGTGCTTCATCTACTTTAACCATTTAGACCTGAGATCAGATTAAAAAAAATGTCTTCTACATCCTGACAGTTTTCTGAAAAAGCTGTTTCTATGTCAGTCGCATTCATCCCATGCTCGTTTCCCTTCTTTGTTATGGTCTGAGAGCCGGAACTTAACAAAACCATTATATCCCAGTATACTGTCTATTCCTAAGTTATCTGACAGAAATGATGCATAACAGCTTGCGAGCTATAGTTTAGGCAGATACACCCGAGAGAGCCTCACACGCGCGCTCGCACATCACGCCACTATGTGGCGGTGATGATGTAATGATATGTGACGACGTGTCACTCATCCGTGACGTGTCAAGCAGCTGACCAATGTGGTCGGTCTATATTTACGATCACCGTCCTCATCATTCACTGTTGATCCGTCTGCTGTCAGAGCCACTTGTAGGGATGGTATGTGAGCCTGACCTCTGTGCTGACCTCCCAGCACCACCACTAGACAGACTCTGCTGTCAGAGCCACTTGTAGGGCTGGTATGTGAGCCTGACCTGTGTTCTCACTCCTAGCAGTAGCACCACCACCAAATGCACCATTTACCACCACTATAGACAGACTCTGCTGTTTGTAGGGAGGTATGTGAGCCTGACCTATGTTCTCACTCCTAGCACCACCACTAGACAGACTCTGCTGTTTGTAGGGATGGTATGTGAGCCTGACCTCTGTGCTGACCTCCCAGCAGCACCACTAGACAGACTCTGCTGTTTGTAGGGAGGTATGTGAGCCTGACCTGTGTCCTCCCTCCCAGCACCTCCACTAGACTAGACTCTGCTGGTATTTATATCCCCCCCTGCTCTTAAATGGTTGTCTTCTGTGGCTCAGGGGTAGTAGAGTGACCGGATGGAAACCGCAAGGTTGCCATGCAGTTCGAACCCTGTGGGCTCCCCCCAGAGTTAGTGTCGAAGTGTCCTTGAGCAAGACTCTGAACCCCTAATTGCTCCCGATGTGCTGGTTGGTGCCTTGCATGGTTTCCCCCGGCATCGGTGTATGAATGTGTGTGTGAATGGGTGAATGTAATAATGCACAATCTATGTAAAGCGCCAAGGGTATATGCATGACATCATCTTCATACCCGGAAGCTATGCGGGAAAACCTATACTAAGTGGCAAAACAATACTTTCAGCCCATACTGTATGTACAGTACGTCCAAACAGAAAAGTCCTATCCTCTTACATTACGTTACATTATAGGGAGCCGGTCATCAAATTATTATTGGCTTGTGAATGTGACAAAAAACTAAAGTCTCCATGGGGTGAATAATCGATAGGGGATTAAAAAAATAGTTATTTGGGTTAATTTTTAACTATCCATTTTTAACTATCTGTGTAATGTCTCTCCAGGGATTGGGAGGCTTACAGGTCCTGGATCTGTCTCTGAACGGACTGTCTTCCATCCCTCTGGGCCTCCTGGACGAGCTGCACGGCCTCAGGTAAACGGATCACAGTACAGCGTGTTGTTTCTGTTTTAGTCTCTTCAATAGTTTTCATTTAGTTTGGAGTCACATTTTAGTCACCTGGAATGTTTTAGTGTTAGTCTATTTTGGCGGGCCTTGATGCCGTCGTGATGACTGTTTTTTTTTTCCCACTTTCTAAAAATAGCCGATCTACAAGCCCACAACGCGTCACGCTGCGAGCTTGTAAAGCTTGTAGAGAGCTTGTAAATTGTCTATTTTCAGCATGCAACTAATTGTAAAATGACTTATACTGGATCTCCTGTCCAGTGTCCACTACTAGTCCCTTCCTAACATCTTAGTCTAGTTTTTATTTGTTGATGAAATTGTCAATATATTTAGTCTTAGTTTTAGTCATCATAGCTTAGTTTTTAATTAGTTTCCATTTAGTTTTCGTCAGTGTTAAAATGTAGTCGACGAAAATGTAGCCTATAACAAACAAAAAAAGATACAGATGCTGTCCCGGTTTTAATGTGGGTTAATTAGCATGAAAGGCTTGACGCCCGAAACGCGACTTTAGATTGCAGGCAATTCTTCATCTTATAATATTGTGAAATACGAGTGATTTTCTTTTTTTTAAATGGAATAAGTTACACAACATATGACTTTTAAGTGTATACGTGACAATGACGAGTGTCCTGTTGTTGGGGGACACTCTCCAGATGGCTGTCCCTGGCAGGGAACCGGCTCCACGGGTTGGAGCGGGCGGCGTTCGAGCCTCTGGCCCAGCTACAGCACCTGGAGCTGGGCCACAACCCCTGGGAATGTGACTGCAACCTCCGCGACTTCAAACACTGGATGGAGTGGCTCATCTACAGAGGTTAGTACGTACGGTACGCACGTGTGTGTCTGTGTGTGTGTCAAGGCAGTCAAGCATCTAAATCAGGGGTTCTCAAACTCTCTGTTACCGCGGACAGTTTTAGGACCGACTGACAGTTCATGGAATTTTCGCGGACAAGCGTCGCTGGAGGGTGCGGGGGGGGGGGGGGGTGCGTCGCGGTCGCGCATCGTCATACCAGAACACGGAAGACAGTTGACTGGCCTCGAGTAGCCGATACCCGCTGCTATATTAGGGATGCACCAATATGGAAATTCTTGGCCGATATATACCGAAGTTTAACAAATTAACTGCTCGTGACAGAACAACATTCCGTCAATTAGAATCCAACCGGTAACTGCTATTGGCAACAACATCACGTCAGATAAGAAGTACGATAAGAAGTCTCGATCGGAACGTTGGCGCTTTCTAGAGCAAGGATGGAATGCGCTGCAGTGCACTTAACCAATTCTGACCTGAGATCAGATTCATACGAGGTTTCCACTGGACACACACTGGTCTGATTAACCCCATTCTGACCTGAGATCAGATTCTAAAAATGTCAGTCGTTCTTCGATTTTTCAAAAATAGCAGACCTACAAGCTCGTAGCGCGCCACTCGGTGGCGCGCTATGAGCTTGTAGATCTGCTATTTTTCAATAGCTAAAGCATAACATGATGCCGACACCAAAATGGGTGCCCGGTCAGAATGGGTTAAAATGCAGAGATACAACATTTCTGCCCTTCGGTGACAACATTCCATCGTGTTCAATATTCCACTGTCATTATCATATGGAGTCTGGAGACAGAGGCCTCGTCATCTCTGCGGTTCAATGCAGCGAGACCGCAGACTGTCAACCAGAGTCTCTCTCATATGACAGTAAATGGTCCTGCGGTTAGACAGGATGTCCTGTATAATATAACTGAAGCCATGGATTTGATCCCTGCGCGAAAACTAATTATGTCCGTCAATAAACAACTGTCACGGTAGTGTGCAAACACTCAAGCTGCTCCACTCATGTAAGCACACATGTGGAGGAGAGGAGAGGAGAGGAGAGGAGAGGAGAGGAGAGGAGAGGAGAGGAGAGGAGAGGAGAGGAGAGGAGAGGAGAGGAGAGGAGATTTTCTTCTTGTCTCTCCGTTCTGTTCTTTTTTTCTTTAATCTTTTGCTCTTATTGTGCACGCACGCACGCACGCACGCACGCGCACACGCACGCACGCACGCGCACACGCACGCACGCACGCGCACACGCACGCACGCACGCACGCACGCGCACACACTCCCCTCTAGGAATTAGCGACTCTCTCTCTGTATCTCTCCTTATCGCTCTCTTTCATTCACAGACAAGAATCACACACACACACACACACACACACACACGCCTCAGCTAAACCGTTTTATAATTGATGGGATGACTTGTTTAGCTACCGCTCTGCTCTGTGTGTGTGTGTGTGTGTGTGTGTGTGTGTGTGTGTGTGTGTGACTCATCCTAGTAGCTCAAGCACTGTTAATTTCCTGGTGCTTTGCAGGAATAAGACTTTGAATAAATGACATTCTGTCTCTCCTTAATCTCCCTGCATATTGGTGGTGGTATGTGTGTGCGTGCGTGCGTGCGTGCCTCACACGCACACACACACACACACGCACACTCACACGCACACACACACGCACACACGCACACACATACGCACACGCCCACACACTAAAACAGCTCTATTTCTGGCGCAGAGATGTGTTATAGGAAACAAGAGCCTACTATAAGCACGAAGCCAACTCGGGTCCAGTTTGATAAGTCTACGACTCAGAGGGTTTGTGAGGTTAAAACAACACTTCAACCCTCTCTCTCTCTCTCTCTCTCTGTGTGTCAGGGGGCGAGATAGACGGCGTCCACTGCACGCTGCCCAAGGACCTGCGGGGGCGGGACATCCGGGGCGTTCCCGTGGAGATGTTCAACTACTGCCTCCAGCTGGACGACGAGAACGGCGTCCCCGCGGGGGCCGGGGGGCGGGGCCCCGCCGCGGGCGGGGAGGGGACGCCTCCCTGCGGTGGCGGCAGGGCGCCGCAGGACCCCGCCGCGGGGCCCACGGCGGTGGCAGCGGCGGCGGCTGACCCCGCCCCCGCCATGAGCGAGGTGGCGGTCGGAGTTGGAATGCGCGGAGGGGGAGGGGGAGGGGAGGTGGGGGCGGCCGACTGCGTGCGGCAGCGCTACAAGCCCGTGAGCGTGCGGCGCGCCATCGGCACGGTGGTGATCGCGGGCGTGGTGTGCGGCGTGGTGTGCATCATGATGGTGGCGGCCGCGGCCTACGGCTGCATCTACGCCTCGCTGATGGCCAAGTACCAGCGGGAGCTGAAGAAGAGGCAGCCGCTGATGGGCGGGGCCGACGGGACGGACGACGGGGCGGGCGGGGGGGGGAGGGGCCGACGACCGGGAGGACAGACAGATCTCCTCTGTGGCCTAAGAGGAGGAGGAGGAGGAAGAGGAGGAGGACAGACAGATCTCCTCTGTGGCCTAAGAGGAGGAGGAGGAGGAGGAGGAGGAGGAGGAGGAGGACAGACAGATCTCCTCGGTGGCCTAAGAGGAGGAAGAGGAGGAGGAGGAGGAGGAGGACAGACAGATCTCCTCTGTGGCCTAGAAGAGGGAGGAGGAGGAGGAGGAGGAGGAGGAGGAGGAGGACAGACAGATCTCCTCTGTGGCCTAAGAGGAGGAGGAGGAGGAGGAGGAGGAGGACAGACAGATCTCCTCTGTGGCCTAAGAGGAGGAGGAGGAGGAGGAGGATAGATCTCCAAAGCAGTGGTTCTCAAACCTAATGTCATGTCAAGGGGGTGCGCACGCTTTTCCGACACACCGAAGATCCGAAGCGGGGGGACATGCGATGCGATGCGATAAAGCGATGGTCCGACATGCGCTGCTCCCGTGCTTGCGGTTATGGTTAGGTTAGGATTGAGGTTTCGGATCAATAGTATGTCGGAACTAAAGCCTGCACCCATGTCAAGGACCCCCCCCCCCAAATCGTACATTTATTAGGCGAGGCCGCGGACCCCCGCCAGTGACCGAGATAAGAGAGTCACTGTACGGCTCTAGCAGCGATTCCGAAACAACGTTCATTTCCACCAGTTTCATAATGCATTAGGCTACGGACAGACCCCCGTTTAATGGCATTCCTATCTCTGGGACCCCCATTTATATTGTAACACATCACTGTTAATTTAACTCTGAGAGTGTATACAAATAGAACCAAATGGACCCGTTACGGTCCATACACTCTCTGAGTTAAAGACACATAAGGGTCCATTTGGTTCTCTAATTTAGCTAGGGACCCCCTGGAACTCCCTCAAGTGCCCTTAGGGGCATTTTGAGAGAGAGAGAGAGAGAGAGAGACATTGGCCAGCGTCCTGTTACTGTATACCATCAGTGATTCTGCCTATATTGAGATATTATTTCTTATATACTTTTCTCTCCTTTAAGCATTGTGGTTTTAATGCTTTGTTTCTTTTCTATATTCCCGTCCTCACCTCTTCCACTCTGCTCCCCCGCCTGGTTCTCATTCACGTCATCCTTTCCTCCATCTCTCTTTCTGACATAATATTACACGCCCACTCTATCCTGTCTCTCTCTGAGTGTTTCTATACTGCAGTATCTACTTAGGCATCTCTCTCTCTCTCTCTCTCCCCCCCCCCCCCCTCCCTCTCTCTCTCTCTCCACCCACCACTGCTGTATTGCAGAGATCTGGACAGACCGACAGACAGACAGGTTCAAACAGCCGTTCAAATCAGAATCAACTGCACGCCACACGGCATATAATCCAGAGGGTTTTATTTAAACAGCGAGCGTGTTCCATATCCCGTGACCCGTCATAGGGTCCACTTTATTCCATGGTGTTTGACCCGTCAGGGTCCACTTTGCGTCACGTTTGTTTTCCGTATAATACGCACTCAGAGGATCTTATAACTGTGGCATCTCGAAGTTCATTCGCGATCACGGTCAAGGTCAGTGCTGGAAACTATAGAGGTCAAATTCACACAAGAACAGTATTATTAGGTATTATTATGACTCTGATATCTATATCAGTCTGGTTGTAAAGCAGGTTCTTAATTTTTTTTTAAATATTATGTCTTGTTTATTAAGCTCATTGTTGTTAATGCAGGGTGAGCGTTGTTACACTACTGTACTGTATGGCACTATTATCACCTTATTAATCTACATTGATGTGATGATGTCATTGGGAGGAGGGGTCCTACTGTATGTGTTGTAATGTTCAGACACCCATACAGCATTTTGTTTATTCCTGTTTATTTTACGTTACGTTTTTTTTGTTAACAAATTAATAATAATAACGCAACACATTTCGGGCTGCTGGTTTCGGGCTTACCACAGCAGCTTTTTCTCCCACTCAGTCTATCCGAGGCCACTAGGGGGCGCTCTCCACCCCAGCCCGGTAACACTCCCCCTAGCCTCTCCACCCCAGCCCGGTAACACTCCCATAGCCTCTCCACCCCAGCCCGGTAACACTCCCATAGCCTCTCCACCCCAGCCCGGTAACACTCCCCCTAGCCTCTCCACCCCAGCCCGGTAACACTCCCCCTAGCCTCTCCACCCCAGCCCGGTAACACTCCCCCTAGCCTCTCCACCCCAGCCCGGTAACACTCCCCCTAGCCTCTCCACCCCAGCCCGGTAACACTCCCCCTAGCCTCTCCACCCCAGCCCCGGTAACACTCCCCCTAGCCTCTCCACCCCAGCCCGGTAACACTCCCCCTAGCCTCTCCACCCCAGCCCGGTAACACTCCCCCTAGCCTCTCCACCCCAGCCCGGTAACACTCCCCCTAGCCTCTCCACCCCAGCCCGGTAACACTCCCCCTAGCCTCTCCACCCCAGCCCCGGTAACACTCCCCCTAGCCTCTCCACCCCAGCCCGGTAACACTCCCCATAGCCTCTCCACCCCAGCCCGGTAACACTCCCCCTAGCCTCTCCACCCCAGCCCGGTAACACTCCCCCTAGCCTCTCCACCCCAGCCCGGTAACACTCCCCCTAGCCTCTCCACCCCAGCCCGGTAACACTCCCCCTAGCCTCTCCACCCCAGCCCGGTAAGGTAACACTCCCCCTAGCCTCTCCACCCCAGCCCGGTAACACTCCCCCTAGCCTCTGCACCCCAGCCCGGTAACACTCCCCCTAGCCTCTCCACCCCAGCCCGGTAACACTCCCCCTAGCCTCTCCACCCCAGCCCGGTAAGGTAACACTCCCCCTAGCCTCTCCACCCCAGCCCGGTAACACTCCCCCTAGCCTCTCCACCCCAGCCCGGTAACACTCCCCCTAGCCTCTCCACCCCAGCCCGGTAACACTCCCCCTAGCCTCTCCACCCCAGCCCGGTAACACTCCCCCTAGCCATATTTCCTCTTTGTCAAAGAGAACACCTGGGATTTGTAAACCGTACACGTTTTTTTTTTTTCTTTCCTTATCTTTTGTTTAAATTGAACAATACACACAGTGAACAATAACGTCTTAGTCTTCTTCAGCCTGAAGCGCCACATTTCTTCCTACTTTTCTTGGGGACGTTTACTGATTAGACCCAACACAGCAGCGTCGGGATTCGGTTTGACAAACTGACCCCGAAGACAGATGTTTGTGAATAATGTTATGGGGACACTGATAACAAGTAGAAAGTCTTCCCTTACTCAGAGCAGGTCTCGGTACTTCTCTGAGACAACAGAGGCCAACCAGGATGTTATCATATGATGGATAGTGGACACAGACAGACTCTCTACATGGAGAGGAGATTCATTCACCATTCATGACCTGAACAATGAACTGACTGCAAGATTAAACGAGTGAACCTGCGAATTGTACATGATTGAATTCAGCATTGTTCCTCAGGGAACATCCCTCGTTTCGCTACCCAGATCCATATAGACATGAGAAATGACCGCCGCCGCGCCCACTTCTGGCAGCACCATCTTGGATCGATCGTCACTGATCTCATTTGGACCAGGCAGACTCTCTGGTCTCATGTGGACCAGGCAGACTCTCTGATCTCATGCGGACCAGGCAGACTCTCTGGTCTCATGTGGACCAGGCAGACTCTCTGGTCTCATGTGGACCAGGCAGACTCTCTGATCTCATGCGGACCAGGCAGACTCTCTGGTCTCATGTGGACCAGGCAGACTCTCTGGTCTCATGTGGACCAGGCAGACTCTCTGATCTCATGTGGACCAGGCAGACTCTCTGGTCTTATGTGGACCAGGCATCTATACTACTATGTCAATGAAAACTAAACAGGAACAGACGAGATTAGAAGCTAGAGATCCATGGTCCACCTCGGGATGTTTTAAAAAAACAACAACAAAACTACAGGTGTTTTCAAGTTGGTCGTATGCAATTAAGACCTACTGTACAGACATGGAGTATAGCTGTACACTTAATGCTTTAAACCAATACAGAATGTCTGGTCATCAATAAAACCAGAATTGAATTGAAAGGTGAAATAAAAATGTGAAAGGAAACATGGTTCAAAAACGAGGACTACAAAAGCCTACCCTGATGATGGCCTACCCTGGACTACAAACTCCAGAATCCTGCACTTTATTTATCCGCCCCCCCAAACATTATCTTCTTATCCAAAATGGCTGCCACGCCTAGAGGACTTTTAAAAGAATGAGTGAATCAAAAGGACAGACGCTGCTATTTCCTTTTCCTCTCTCTATCCTTTCCCCCTGTTTCAGAGACCCCCGCCCCCACACTCCATCCATCTGTATTGTGGCTCTTTGTGTTTTGTTTGTGCTAAAGTTACAGAAACATCACTTTGACATTTAAATAGAAACTGGGAGTCTCTGGTCTGTGGGTGTTGTGGTTAATCTGCTGTCCTTAATGTTGTCTTTATCGAGACAAACCCGAGAGGAACCAATACATCATCAAAGGGCAAAGAATTGTTGTTTTCTGAAAATCTATTTTTAGTACATTTCTACGTTAATAATTTTGTGTGAATATATATATATATATATATATATATATTGCAACCGTCACTCTCCAAAACGTTCACAGGGTCAGTTGTGTTGCCTGTCACTCATTTAACAATAAGGAATCTTTTTGATATTTGATTGCTTTAGCTAATTTCTGCTTTTTACTATAGACAGTACAGCTGAGAGCGAAAAGGTTATAGGGGACGCAACGCAACGACCTGTTATGGACTTGAACCCAGGGGGGGCATCGATCGTTACCTATACTGTATGCTGTACAGTAGGTTGTGTCCCCAGAGAACTGGTCCGTCTGGGAATTGGAAGGTCGCCGGTTCGACCCTCAGCTTGCACATGCAGTCCACGTGTCGAAGTGTCCGTCAGCGAGACATTTAACCCATAACTGCTCCCCGTGTGCAGGTGTTAAGGTGTTAATAGTGTCCATCCATCCACTGCTCCTAATAGTTAGGATCTTAGAGTATATGTTAATAGAGACGGCACCTGGAGGATGGACATAGTGGCCGAATATGGTATTGCAGCGCTGGGCCCAAACACATGAACGCGCTGGTCCGTTGACTATAACCATTGCACACGTTCATGATGACACGTGAACGTTGTTTCAGTGCAATGATAGTCAACGGCACAGCGCGTTCATGTGTTTTGGGCCCAATCCATCCCCAGAATGCACTCTGTTCCTACCCAGAAGGAGGAGTGAAATCACCTCGTGCGCTTTTGAGCAACCGGATGGGAGGAGAACTCGGGTGCCGTCTCAATTAATATATACTCTAAGGTTAGGATGGGTTAAATGTAGAGATTTAATTCTAGGTATGTGCAACAAGTGTATACTTGTTAAATACCCCAACAGCAAATGAATTAATGGGGACACAATTCCTCGAACGTATAACGGCAAACTGACTGAGCTACCTGCAGGTCACTCAGGCAAATCCAATGGGCATATTAAAGAGAAAACCTACCATGTATGTACCGTTTTGTTATGTGACAGTTTGTCTCCAAACACATCTTTCAGAACTACGCCGATGATGGACTTTTTGTTTGTGTATATCGTCTTCCTAAGAGTACGTTTTAACTTGTCAATGGGACCTTACTGTCTATGGGACCCTACTGGACTCTACTGTCTATGGGACCCTACTGGCAACTACTGGCGATAGGCGATAGCAGCTGGCGAACAGGCCATGGTCGAAAAGTGGGCGGAGGAACGTCAGCCGAAAAGATAAAAATAATTCATCCTTTGGGGCGACGTCGCCCGGCGATAGTGGGCGATTGGGCGATACGATAGCCAATAAAATTCAAGTGACGCTTGCCGTTGGTCTCTAAGGTCTCCCGCTGTTAAAACGTACTGTATAAGAATCTCTCCCTGTCTTTTTTCTTTTTTAATTATTGGTTAATCAGACGTTCATAGTGTGTTTTCCGTTCTATTATCCGAGTATGGTACAGATAAATATCATTATCTTGGTGTCTAATGTGGTGTGTGAACCTGAACCCCACGTTTCCCCAATTTACAAAATATTGTTTTTTCTCCCCCATGTATTGATTCATAATAATGCCTGTCTTCCATTTTGGTCTATGCCTTCTATTTATTGATTGCTATATTTTTTGTTTGGACTCTGTTAAATGTTTGTCGTTTTTGTTTCTTTGTGGTTGGGTTGGTTTTATTTTTTTGCCAGAGCCACGCAGAGGAAGAGTTTGGCTGGGTTGCTGTGCTTTCGTCTAGAACCTTCTGGTGTTCCAAACAAAGCAGGTTCTAAAGTTTAGAACTGCACACAGAAGGTTCTAGTGTTCAGAACCATCTAGTATTCACAATGCACACATTTCAGTGTTCTGCATATTAAGTTAACCCATTTCGACCTGATACCAGATTCTACAAATTCTTCTTCTAAATCATGATAGTTTTCAGAAAAACGTATGTTTCTATATTAGTTGTTCTCAAACATCACATTGACTGCTGTTAAAATATGGACCTGACATGTCCATCATTCAAACTGAAACCAAAACATTTCTTCACTATCAGCATCAGTGTTTTCACACAACTATAATTTATGGTATCACATACACATATTATACTGTATATATTATACCTCATGCTGTAATTACAGAATTTCGGGCAGGGCAGGAGATACATTCCTATACCAGTATTCCATTTTTACTCATTTTAGCTATCTGGCAGTTTGTGAGCTCTGGATTAGCATTATATTTACTGTACATCAACACAATAATTATAGTTTTAAGATCCGATCGAGACAAGGTCAATAAATCAAGTGGTCTAGACTAGATGTTCAAAAGTGATCTTTTTCTATCTAGCTATCTATATCTATCTGACATACAGTAGTTGGCAACAGCTACTGTAGCAACATAATATGTTAAGTCAACATGCTTATGAAAGGCAGCAACCAAACTGTTTCTACGAATGGCTCTGGGTACATTGTCATCTCATTCTGTTATCGTACTGTTGGTAGCTAAGTATCTTAGCTAGCCGAGTCCTGTTCCTAATAGACTGTGTGGAAAGAACAATAAACTATAGTTTGGTAATGAAAACTACAGCTCTCTAATAATGATGACTGGGAAAAAAACAAACATTTTAAGACTGCATTATCCATAAAACAACAAGCTGCGTTTGTTGTTGTGTTGTCGATGAGGCTGGATGATATTATGGTATTTTAGTGACGGATTTGGTATGAATTAAATTAAAAAAGCGTCATGCTCTGCATCTGAAGATTAGTAGACTGACACTAATGAAGTCCCTGACATGAGTCAGGTTCATAATGTGCAGAGCAGAGGGTTTAGAGCCCAGACAGATGTAGTCTGAACCCGCTGGACCCCATGTAACACCATTTCTAAAGGGAATATATCACTTTAAACCACTTCAACCTGGGGAATGATTCTACAAATGTCTTCTAAAAATCCTGACAGTTTTCTGAAAAACCCTATGTTTCTATGTCATTCTCAAACATTTTCATGTCAAGGACCCCCAAGATTATATGTAATTGGCCGCCGACCCCCGTCTGAAAATATGTTGTTCCAGGGACTTTGGCTCTGAAAGAATATATATTCATAGATTTGCGCCACATCTTCACGATTTAAAAAAAATAGAAGACCTATACAAGCTCGTAGTGTGGCACTCGGTGCCGCGCTATGACCTTGTAGATCTGCTATTTTTCAATGGCTAATGTATAACAATGCTTAAAACACAAAAAGGGGTTCCCGCCCCAAAATGGGTTAATAGAAGGGGGCTTTACTCCATATATGGACCAGGCTGTATGAACATATACAGTACTTTTATAGGTGTCACGGCCGGTGTGTGATTCCATGGCAAAGGCGGTCTCTAGTTTGGAACTATAGTTTTAGTTTGAAGGAGAGAGGTCAAACAGAACGATGTTGACATGCTGGCCAGTGTCCAGGGCAGGATAGATTAGTCATGAAAGACATGCACTCTGTGAACTGACCCCGGCCGTGGTAAATCTATTATTATAGAAGGTGCAGAGTAATGCGAGGCCATAGTTGTCCGAAACTATTACGACACGTACTGAATAAAACTAACAGAACCAGGTCTCCTGTGCCAAGCTTGGCAGGGATCCCTACAGAGGGTTATCAGAGGGGGGAAGATTAATACAATGAAAGACAGTGAAGATGTTTAATCCCATTAGTGTTCCCTCCGATGGATTTATTACCCACATCACGACCTGTGTCCTCTGCCGTCGTGCACAACAACTTTTTGTTTTGTTTGAATATAATATTGATTATCTATAAACTGATCAAATAGGGGCGGCCATGGCAGCAGTTCTAGTGCCCCCTACTGCCTTTCTGTATGGTGGCAGGTTTGGAAAAAAATAAAATAAACATGAAACCAAGTGCATGCAACCAAAAACTGCCATGTCGACCATAAGATCTTATGATATATAGGAGACTAAAACTAGGCTAAAACTAAATATATTTATTCAAAAGACTATGACTAAACTATATCAGGATTTGCTGTCAAAATGAACATTGCTGATATTATTATTATTATTGCTGTCAATATAGGTTTTACTATTGCTGTATTACCTGCATTATTTTCAGCATGCAACCAAGTGTAAAATGACTTATACTGGACTGGATCTCTTCTCCACTATAGTCCTTTCCTAATATTTTAGTCTGGTTTTTATTTGTTGATGAAATTTTTAATATTATTTAGTCTTAGCTTAGTTTTCATTTGGTTTCCACGTAGTTTTCGGCAGTGAAAAAAGGTAGTCGACGAACAGTTTTTGTCATAGTATTAGTCGACAAAATCAACACTGCTTCCAGAAGTTCTAGTGAAGGGTGGATTTTCGCTGGAATGCGGAAGTGCTCATTCTATCTCAATGGGATAGTTCCAGCCATAGGAGCAATGTTTGGAACTATAGCCCACAGGCACCCGCTTTGTCTCAATGGGATAGTTCCAATGTTTGGAACTATAGCCCATAGGCACCCGCTTTGTCTCAATGGGATAGTTCCAATGTTTGGAACTATAGCCCATAGTACCCCGCTTTGTCTCAATGGGATAGTTCCAATGTTTGGAACTATAGCCCATAGTACCCCGCTTTGTCTCAATGGGATAGTTCCAATGTTTGGAACTATAGCCCACAGGCACCCGCTTTGTCTCAATGGGATAGTTCCAATGTTTGGAACTATAGCCCATAGGCACCCGCTTTGTCTCAATGGGATAGTTCCAATGTTTGGAACTATAGCCCACAGGGACCCGCTTTGTCTCAATGGGATAGTTCCAATGTTTGGAACTATATAGCCCAGGGCTGCCCAAAAGGTAGATCGTGATCTACCAGTAGATCGCACAGGCTGTGCAGGTAGACCACATGACATGCAGCCTAAAATATATAATTTAAATAAAAACAAAAACTATTTTTGTCATCTCCCACTTGAATTAAAGTGACTTCACTTGATTGAATTGATTAATAGACAAAAAAAAGGAAGCTCAAATCCAAAATGCAATACTTTGTTTTCAACAAAGTATTGCGGCCTTTTTTTTTTACATTTTTATTTACATTTCCCATTCCAAGTGTGTTTGTCTAATATGTAACTATTTTCAGCAATGGGATAATAGGCCTATATATTTTTTTTGGTGGGTAGATCTGGTTGAGCTGGTCATTTTGAAAGTAGATCTCAAGTCTAAAAAGTGTGGGCACCCCTGATATAGCCCATAGGCACCCGCTTTGCGGCGAGATCAAAGCGTGTCGCTAGTCTTATTTAGTGATGTATTTGTAGCGTGCACTACTATATTTAATGAGACCTTACTTACATTCAACGCTACCCGAGGAAGAACACTAGTTTAATTAAGCCATTAAGACCTGATAGGCCGATTCTACAAAATGCCTTCTAAATCAGTAGGGAGTTTTACAAAAAAAAATTACTTTCAAGATCATTATTTTTTTATAGACCAAAAATGCTGTGTTACTGGCTTTCTTAAGTGCTGAGGTCTACATGTGCACAACTTGAACAGCACACATTTTGCTGCATTCAAGATAAGTGACTATACTTTGATATATTTTGTCATTATTTGAGGATTTACATAATACGGGGAAGTTGCTCTTGCTCGTGGTCAGCAAGGGCAATATAGCTAGGCTGATTAGTCAGCAGCAGTTTATTATATTCCTCAAATGTATCTCTCTCTCCCTCTCCCTCTCTCTGTATCTCCCTCTCTCTCCCTCTCCCTCCCTCTGTCTCTCTCTGTCTCTCTGTCTCTCCCTCTCTCTGTCTCTGTCTCTCTCTGTCTCTGTCTCTCTCTGTCTCTCTCTGTCTCTCCCTCTCTCTGTCTCTCCCTCTCCTTCTCCCTCTCCCTCTCCCTCTCTCTGTCACTCCCTCTCTCTGTCTCTGTCTCTCTGTCTCTCTCCCTCTGTCTCTGTCTCTCTCTCCCTCTGTCTCTCTCTCCCTCTGTCTCTCCCTCTCTCTGTCTCTGTCTCTCTGTTACACCGGGGCTCCACCGGGCGCGTTGGCGTCACGTCTCCGTCACCGTCAGGGAATGTTCCCTTTTTAATCAATGAAGCGTGGCTCCACTGCCCGCGTTGCGTTGCGTTTTGTTGCGTTGCGTTGCGTTGCGTGACTGCATTAAAATTGCCCCGGTTCGTTTTTTGACGCACGCGACGGAGACGCAACGGGCCCGGTGGAGCCCCGGTGTTACTCTCCGACTTGTAGCCAGCCTTCTGGACCAGAAACCCTTTCGGTGTTTTAAATAAGCATTTTGTTATACTTTAGCTATTGAAAAAAATCGTGAAAATGCAGCACAAATCTTTGAATATATATTCTTTCACAAGACTTGTTTTTTTATTTCGACCTAAAGGCCTAAATGGGTTAAGCAAACATGACCTCAGGGTTGCCGAGAGAAACAGAGACACCTGGTGGAGAACTATGCTACTACAATCATATCTAGATGCAGTCCAAGAGAGTTACCAAATTAATACAATTCAAAAGTTGCGGGGGAAAGAAAAAACACACATAATACTAGAGGAGAGAGAGGATATCTGCACACTGCTTTGAAAGGTTACCAAAATAATCATTTGAACTGAGGACCCCGAATCCTGACAAGCAGTGTTGATCTTGTCGACTAAAACTAAGATGAAAAATGTTCGTCGACTACCTTTTTTCACTGAGGAAAACTAAATGGAAACTGAATGAAAACTAAGCCATGATGACTAAAATACGTAAAGACTAAATATACTCGACAACAAATAAAAACTAGACTAAAATGTCAGGAAGGGACTAGTGGATAGGAGATCCATTTAGATCATTTTACACTTGGTTGCATGCTGAAAATAGACGATCTACAAGCTCACAATGTGTCGCGCTGCGACGCGTTGTGGGCATGTAGATCGGCTATTTTCAGCAAGTGTAAAATCTGCCATTATGACGGCATCAAGGCCCGCCAAAATACATTTTAGTCGACTAAAACTAGACTAAAACTAAAACTAAAACTAGACTAAAACCAGGAAAATGTGACTAAAACTAAATGGAAACTATTCAAGAGACTACGACTAAAACTAAAATAGAAATTTGCTGCCAAAATCAACACTGGAACTGAGGACCCCAAATCCTGACAAGCACTTGGAATTGTAGGAAAAAATATACTTAAAATTGCTTATGTTTGCCTCTTGCTTATATAATATTTGACAATTTGATATTAAAACTATAGCCTATGCCTAAGTCACTAAGTTGTAACTTTAGAAATCCCCAGAAGCAAAGATTTGACTTAAAAATGCTCTGAAAGAATATTCAAAGATTTGCAACACATTTTCACGAAAATAGCAGATCTACAAGTTTGTTACCCTGTACACACTTTTTGTTTACTGTTGGAAAACAAGCAACAATGCTGCACATTAAGCTAATCACTGGGGAGTGAGGATCGCCGCCCCCATCACAGACTGTAATGTTGCACACATTAAAATGTACTCTCGTCAAATTATTCCTTACAATGAATGCTAATAATACTATAACTGCTACTAATATAATGTGTGCCCACGGAGACCTAGGACTAGTAAAGCACCCTAAAGTACATGACAGGCCAGCCACCAGCAGAGCTCAGGCCAGATTATCAGATTAACAGTAGAGAGAACAATTAAGAGAAAAGTACCCGAGCATTAAGTTGCATATATATATGCCACCGGATGATTGTTTTGTTTGGGGAACTGTTTTGCACGCATGCTCTCACAGAGACACAGGGTGAGGAATGCCAGAGGCAGGTAAACTGGCTCTTGACTCGGTGTGCGTGTGCGTGCGCATGTGTGTGTGCGTGCGTGCATGTGTGTGTGCGTGCGTGCATGTGCGTGTGCGTGTTATTGCAGTCACTGAATATTTAATCTCATCTTGTGTTCAGGAAGCGAGAGAGAGAGAGAGAGAGAGAGAGAGAGCTTTTTGCACCATGAAAAGGAACATCAAGTTTTAACTCCCAAACCATTTCTCTTAATGGTTGTTTGTTCTGGCGTCCACTTTGCAAAAAAAACATTCTACGCATTCCAACAGAAAACACCAAACAGTGCATGCACGCAGAGCAGAATCTAGGATGACAATACAGAGCATTTACATTTCAGAATGGCCTGCCCTAAAGTGACCCATACAGTGGGCTGGATGTGAGCAGTAGATATAAGAAAACAGCCTTCTCAAAGGGAGGCTAGTGCGGGGAAGTCTGGTGACGTGAGTTCAACATTCAAGACAACATAAACCGAACATGAAGTTATTGAGAAGTATTAACATATGGAGCAAGGGATGGTATAGGAAGCCAAGCCAACGACACGACGGACAGACAGACAGGAGTTCACAATATGAGACGATTAAACTGTCTCCATACAGTCAATTATTTCCACCATCAAGGAACACGACTTCTCCGTCAGGCTGCCAACGCACTGACGTAGGTTTATTTACCTCAAATAAACAAATAAATAAAAATAATGCTCTGCCTGAACCCCAATATATATATATAGCTTCAGCGCCAGCACTACTTTATGCCAATAAAGCAACTTTGAATTGAGAGAGAGAGACAGAGAGAGGGACAGAGAGAGAGAGAGAGAGAGAGAGAGAGAGAAGTGGCAACTTAAAAAGACAGTTGGAGAGATGAGGTTGGCAGCAGTGAGGTTTGCGTGCGTGCGTGCGTGCGTGCGTGCGTGCGTGCGTGCGTGCGTGCGTGCGTGCGTGCCACAGAATCAGTCTATAAAACATTCATGTCTCAGCAGAGGAACACTGGTCAGCAGCTAAACACTGCATGCACACGCACACGCACACACACACACACACACACACACACACACACACACACACACACTCAGAAATCGAGCTCAGCATCAAAGCCGCGACATCAAAATACACTTTAGCATCTATTGAGTAACAAGACAGATACGTCGTGGCACGGCGGTCCTCTGGGGTACGTGCGCGGGCATCTCATCGTGAGTCGCCATGACAACATGACACGGCATTAAAGTTTAACTGGCATTTAGCGGAGAGGACTGCTCTGATCAGAGAGACTCACACAGTGGAAGGATCAGAGGGTGATGAACTCTTACCAACCAACAGCAGGCTGAAGGAAATATCAGAGAGCAACTCTGAACAGAAACAATTAGCAAACCAGTCAGCGATTAAGAGAGAGAGAGAGAGAGAGAGAGAGAGAGAGAGAGAGATAATAACATAATATCTAGTCTTACCTCCAGCGATGGCTGTCTTCCTCCCACCATTCACCGTCACAGAAGTACAGGAGATGGCCATGTTTGCTCCTGACACACAGACACACACACACACACACACACACACACACACACACACACACACACACACACACACACACACACACACACACACACACACACACACACACACACACACACACACACACACAGTTAGAGTGGATATACACACGCACATGCAGATATGCCATACATTGAAGTTAACTAGGAACACACAAACATGCACACACATGCAAGAACATGCAACACAGGCATGGGCACGCACGTACGCACACACAATCTATATTCATATTTTTTGTACATACAGATAAAGATTGAGAGAGAGAGAGAGAGAGAGAGAGAGAGAGAGAGAGAGAGAGAGAGACATGGACAGATTGAGATAGACAGATATATATAGAGAGAGAGATAGAGTTTAAGAGAAAGACGTTGACGGAGAGAGATGCAGGGATATAGCTTTATCAAGAGTTACATAGAGAGAGAGAGAAAAGAGAGCCAGTAGAAGTAGAAATCTCCAACAAGGTACTCTTTGGTACAACTGGGTGACAGAATTGATGCAAAAAAAAGAAGAGACCTGATGGCACTCTTGTAGAAAAATAAAACAAACAATAAAACAGACAGACAGAGTTGAGCTGTTGTCAGTAGCACCATGCTATATAGAGGATGTGAGAGGAAGCGGAATCACCTGACACACACACACACACACACACGTAACCCTTGATTATGTTTAACATTCCACTGACATGCAGAAAGAGAGAGAGAGAGAGAGAGAGAGAGAGAGAGGGAGGGGGTGTATATTCCATGCAGGACAGACAGACAGAGAAGAACAGGGGATGGATGGAGAAAAACGAGGAGGCATGCCTAACAATCTATCACTCCTCTACCCTGCTTTGCCTCTTCGTCACCAGGAGTGGAGGATTTTCTATACTTCGTACGCTGAACGCTATGTGCTTCGTACGCTGAACACACAGCATGGACACAGAGGAGAGACAAAGACCCTGAACACATCTGAACTTCAGCGTTAGCATGCCCGAACATAAAGACTTCACCCCTTTTGGTGTTTAAGCATTATGTTATAATAGCAGATCTACAACGAGCATGTAGATCTGCTATTTTTTTGTAATCGTAAAAATGTATATATTCTTTCAGAGCGAACGTTTTTAACTCAAATATTTGCTTCTGGGGGGGTTCCTGGAATAACATCTTTCAGACGGGGGTCGGTGGCCAATTACATATACCGGTATATAATATATAATACATATACCGGTATATAATATATGTTTGGAGGTCCTTGACATGAACATGTTTGGGAACGACTCACGTAGAAAAAACATGAGGTTTTTCAGAAAACTGTCATCTGAGAATCGTCCTCAGGTCTAAACACGTTAAGTAACATATCTGAGCGTTTTTCTCTGCTTCTAACGCTTTCCTAACGCTCTCTTCTGACGGAATAATTATTACAAATTTATTTAGCGCTCATGAAAAATAGAATAGTTCCCACACACTCTTTTTTCCCCCCGGTATATATTTGCACATACATGAAATGTATCCTCTGCGATGCATTAAAGGGACACTTCACCCTTTTTGCAAAAAAATATATGTTAATGACGTTTAGAAGCTTTTGATCACTTTCCTGGGGGTATTTATGTGTGTAATATGTGGTTTTAGATATTTTAGATTGTAGCAGTGAGCCTGTTGTCTCTGATGTCATGGACACTGGTCTCACTACCTTCCTGGACTACAATTCCCATAATTCTTTGGTGCACTGCTCCTCCTTGTGGATAGGGGGGAGAGCTGTCTTACTGAGACAATGTAGTCCAGGAAGGAAGTGAGCCCAGTGTCCATGACATCAGAGACAACAGGCTCACTGCTACAATCTAAAATATCTAAAACCACATATTACACACATAAAGACCCCCAGGAAAGTGTTCTAAAGCTCCTAAACGTAATTAACATATATTTTTTTGCAAAAAGGGTGAAGTGTCCCTTTAACCAATCCTATAACTGGAGCAGATAAATGTATCCTCTGCGATGCATTAACCAATCCTATAACTGGAGGAGCAGATAAATGTATCCTCTGCGATGCATTAACCAATCCTATAACTGGAGGAGCAGATAAATGTATCCTCTGCGATGCATTAACCAATCCTATAACTGGAGGAACAGATAAATGTATCCTCTGCGATGCATTAACCAATCCTATAACTGGAGGAGCAGATAAATGTATCCTCTGCGATGCATTAACCAATCCTATAACTGGAGGAGCAGATAAATGTATCCTCTGCGATGCATTAACCAATCCTATAACTGGAGAAGCAGATAAATGTATCCTCTGCGATGCATTACCAATCCTATAACTGGAGGAGCAGTGAGCAGCCATACTGCAGCAGATAAGGGGTAGGGTAGCACACTGGACGCATTTTTCTGATAAAAATAAAGTTTTTCTCCTCTGGTGAAAAGCT
Organism: Protomyctophum bolini; assembly: GCF_963924005.1. Taxonomy (NCBI): domain Eukaryota; kingdom Metazoa; phylum Chordata; class Actinopteri; order Myctophiformes; family Myctophidae; genus Protomyctophum; species Protomyctophum bolini. The sequence goes on along the minus strand of NC_137884.1, from coordinate 24,347,165 downwards.
GGAATTTGCACGATGAAAGGCTCTCAGTCAAATCTGGTCACATTTGTAGGTGTTGTTGAATCGAGTCTAGCAGTACATTCTGGTGGTGCCTTAGCACCGCACTCAGAGATTCTGGTGAATTCTTTGTTTCTTTTACAGTTTAATAGTATTGCTCAGCCCACTGTGCCAGAGAGAGCATTGTATACAGGACGACGCAGTATATCTCTATCTGACCACCAGGTGGAGCTACAGTCATCTTGTACTCCAGGGCAAAATTGTAGTGTTCTTCATCATAATGACCTTGCATGATATGATTTGAACACATCAAGTCTCACCAAAGTGCGGTGCAGTAAGTTGTTACCAGGTTGTGTGTGTGTGTGTGTGTGTGTGTAATCACCTCTGGTATCTTCTCTAGGTACATAGTACAGGAACTGTCCAGGAGGGTTCTCTGCAGCTCGTCTGTACCACAGAGGAAAATGGTCCAGGGTGAAGATGTTCTCTTTGTCTGTCGGAGTCAGGAAGGCCCTGTGGACACACACACACACACAGCTAATTGACACAGGGGGTGAAAAATGGGTTACAAAATCGTGGGATAAAAACTATAGGTAGGGGTAGTAGCAGGGTGATATGAGGTGGGGGTAGTAGCAGGGTGATATGAGGTGGTAGTAGCAGGGTGATATGAGGTGGTAGTAGCAGGGTGATATGAGGTGGTAGTAGCAGGGTGATATGAGGTGGTATAGTAGCAGGGTGATATGAGGTGGTAGTAGCAGGGTGATATGAGGTGGTAGTAGCAGGGTGATATGAGGTGGTAGTAGCAGGGTGATATGAGGTGGTAGTAGCAGGGTGATATGAGGTGGTAGTAGCAGGGTGATATGAGGTGGTAGTAGCAGGGTGATATGAGGTGGTAGTAGCAGGGTGATATGAGGTGGTAGTAGCAGGGTGATATGAGGTGCCTTACTTGGATGTTCGTTTCTCTATGCCGGTATATCTCTGCCACCGCATCAGGCCTGAGCGAGTTCCCAGGAACGCAGTCTCCATTCCCTCATCCATACTGTGTGTGTGTGTATGTGTGTGTGTGTGTGCGTGCGTGCGTGATTCAGGGAGTGAGAGAGAGAAAGAGAGAGAGAGAGAACAATTTATTAATAATATGAAATTCTCAATTTAGTGTGTGTTTCTGTGAACACGGTGTGTGTGTGTGTGTGTGTGTGTGTGTGTGTGTGTGTGTGTGTGTGTGTGTGTGTGTGTGTGTCTGTGTGCGCGTTACCCTGATGTGTTGAGCATGATAGCTGTCCAATAGGCCTCCATAGGAGCTGTCACCACCGCGTCAAAGAGGGTCTGTCTGATCAACTCCCGATCACCTTGATGACACAACATTGAATCAATTATTTATAATAATATTTTGTTTGCCTGTAAACGTCTGTATGACAAACCTTGGAAAAGAAAAAAATAGGAACTATCAAATATAGACCAATCAGAAGAAGAGGCAGGGCTAAGTTACACCAATGAAGGTCAAGAACTCAAGTCCAATGACACCACCCACAAGTGAATGAATAATCAATCGTTAATATTAAGTCATCAATCATCACAGTAAAAAAGAAAAAAAAAGTCCTTCTCGATTATTCGAAAAAGTAATTGACAGAATGATCGCTAAGCAAAAAATGAATAGTTGCATTGCTGCTAGACATAACAGCATTATGACATCACACAAGGTCACCACATCAGTGTTGTTTTTGGCAGCAAATTTCTATTTAAGTTTTTGTCACATTTTTAGTCACCTGGAATGTTCTAGTGTTTTAGTCGACTAAATGTCACACGATTTTAGTCGACTAAATATGCAGTTGATTTAGTCGACTATAAAATGTGTTTTGAGAGGTCTCGATGATGTTGTAATGGCAGATTTTACACTTCTCTAGATCTACAATCTCACAAAGCATCGCAGCGCAGGGTGCAGGTCTTTTTTCCGACAGCATATTGATCCGAAACCTCAATCCTAACCTAACCCTAACCGCAAGCACGGGAGCAGCGCATGTCGGACCATCGCTTTTTCGCATCGCAGCGAATGTCCCCCCGCTGCGGAGCGGAGCGCTGCCCCGTCGGCTAGAATGCTGTCGGAAAAAAGGCCGCCTCCCCCAGCGCGACGCATTGTGTAAAACTGGATCTCTTGTCCACTAGTCCCTCCCTAACATTTTAGTCTAGTTTTTATTTGTTGACGAAATTGTCAGTATATTTAGTCTTAGTTTTAGTCATCATAGTTTTGTTTTAGTCAGTGAAAAAAGGTTTTTTCGTGCACCACACTGCACCACGTCCATCCTTCAGCGTGTAAAATCACTTGAAGATCAAAGCGACCTCGTTGTTATTATTATTACTACAGAATAACTTACATTCCAGTGCCTTGTCTTTCCCGGTCAGAAAGCTGGTCACAGCCTGGAGCTGAGACAGTTTACGATGTTCAGGGTCGATGTCCGTCTCACAGTACGTCCTATAGACGCACGCACACACACACACACACACACACACACACACACACACACACACACACACACACACACACACACACACACACAAACATTAAAACACGAAGATGCACGGATGCACACACACACACACACACAGTCACACACACACACACACACACACACACACACAGGTGTTTTCCATCCTTGTACTCACCACTCTTCAGCGAGAGTCAGGTCTGGAGCCAGTAAGTCATGAAGACCTGGACGGACGGACAGACAGACAGACAGACAGACAGACAGACAGACAGACAGACAGACAGACAGACAGACAGACAGACAGACAGACAGACAGACAGACATTCATGACGTGAGAATGTGTTGCGAGTGTAAAGTACAAAAACTGAGAAGATTTAGGCGATTTCTAGTGTACTCACCGTCCTCTACCGACACGTTCCCTCTGAAGATATACTCCCCGTGTCCTCTGGTTAGAACCACACCCAAACTACACACACACGCGCGCACGCACACGCACACGCACACACACACACACACACACACACACACACACACTGCAACTTTAGAACACTGAGGGGTCTAAAATGGACCTTTATTGACTGCAATACAAACGTACACTCTGAGAGTTTAATGAACAACGACGATTTACAGTGTAGATTGGGGCCCTATTATGGTAGCCACTCAATAATGCCACCAGGCTAGCGATTCAGGGGTGGAGCTATAGGCTAGGTCAGTGGCCTAATGCTATCAAATGCTAGGCTAGGTCAGTGGCCTAATGTTATCAAATGCTATGCTAGGCTAGGTCAGTGGCCTAATGTTATCAAATGCTATGCTAGGCTAGGTCAGTGGCCTAATGCTATCAGACTTGAAATGAACAATGTACAAAGTCCAGATGACTAGTATTGCAGTGAAACTGAACTCACCTGAATGGAGTCTCATTGATGACAGTGTAGAAATAATCATTCTTCAGAAACATGACCCTCCTCTGTCCAGGCACAGGCAGACAGGCAGACAGGCAGACAGACAGACAGACAGACAGACAGACAGAAATTAGAATAGAGGGTATGCGCGTGACATCATCGTACCTGGAAGTTATGCGGGAACGCCCACTGAGTGGCAAAAAACTACTTTCTGGCCTCGACAGCCCATTCATCCACACAGAAAAGTCCTGTCTGATTGCATTAAACAATGTTAAACTCACCAACATTGCAGATGAACGAAAAGCTTAAATTATCCTCTTTCTATCTGCAAAGTTTTTGTTTCATAAAATCCACCATAGAAACGTTATGAGCTACTTTCTGTCAAGAAGTGTCAGAGTTTGGAAGTGCTTGTTTTCAATAACACAACATTTCGCTGCCTCCTGCATTATGTGACATTTAGAAACAGGTGGTACGGCAGGACGGTGGAGTGATTTCCAACGAGCGCTTCCAAACTCCAACACTCCAACATGCTGCTCAAGGTTTTGCCACTCAGTCTAGATGAGGGGGGCGTGTCCTGCTGGGAAAACCATGCATGTGCAAACTATAGTCATAGTTGAGAGATTGAATACAAAGAGGTTGACGGTTTGAATCCCCACTCACCCCTTTGTCTACGGATGCCCTGACATCCAGAGACATTGTCCCCGTCTGTCCTTTCACCATGGCTGTCCTTAGCTGAAACACAGACACACACACACACACACACACACACACACACAGAGACACAGACACACACACACACGCGCACACACACACACACACACACACACACACACACACACACACACACACACACTTTTACTATTGGTACCAATAGTAAAAGTGCTCACTATGCAGAATGTAGCATTTCACAAGTTTTGGTTTCTTCTTTCAGGAAGAAACCAAAAATACACAGCGAAGACATATTTTGAATATTATTATAACCACACCTGGGGGTCTATTAGAGTATAATGTTAACTCCATATAGTATAGAAAACTGAAAAAGTCACGGCACATGCAGTCTTTAAGTACAAAATGTGAGTACATCTTTCCCAGCATGCAACTCACCTCCTCGTCCACATCCTCCCACTCCACCTCCAACAGGTCAACACTGTTGTAGTTTGGCTTTGGTTTCAACGTCTTCCCGTCCCTGTACTGTCACACACACAGAAATACATATATCAGATATATCTTTTACCGTCCCTATACTGTCACACTCACACTGTGAGTGTTATATCTGATATGTATTTCTGTGAGTCTCACAGAAATACATATCAGATATAACATCTCTTTTACAGTCCCTATACTGTCACACACACAGAAATACATATCAGATATAACATATCTTTTACCGTCCCTGTACTGTCACACACACACACAGAAATACATATCAGATATAACATATCTTTTACCGTCCCTGTACTGTCACACACACAGGAATACATATCAGATATAACATCTCTTTTACCGTCCCTATACTGTCACACACACAGGAATACATATCAGATATAACATGTCTTTTACGAGAGGGACAGCACAATGAAAAACACAATTTATATACAGAATAAAGCAATTTAAAAGCAAACATGCACAGGCTTCTGTAACTAAAAACAAGGAGACTTTTCCACGCTGCTATGTCCTTAGGTCCTATAGGTTGTCCTAGGTTGAAACAAATGCATCGCATTCTGGACGGGAACCCCTTTTGGTGTTTCTTTTAAGCATTATGTTATTCTTTAGCTATTGAAAAATAGCAGATCTACAAGCTTTATTTTTTAAGAATCGTGAAAATGTGGTGCAAATCTTTGAATATATACTGTATTCAAACAGAAAACGTTTTTAAACGAACAACATCATTTTTGAGATAGTGGTCCGCGGCCAAATACACGTATAATCCCTAGGGGTCCTTGACATGAAATAGTTTGAGAAACACTGACATAGAAACATAGGTTTTTCAGAAAACCTATGTTTCTATTTAGAAGCCTAAATTATTACAGTCACAGAAGTTATTCCATGCCGAGGGGGGCTTTTTACCTAGCGTATACAATAGCCAATCCTGATACCACCCTGATACGAAGAACCACCTCCTAGTAGTTTCCCATTCATTGGTCCCTGATCATATGATAATATATATATGGCTACGTCTACGTGAGACTACACGTATTGTGTCGTTACCAAAGGTCGAAGGTCAGGGTGAGACAGGATGTATCCATTGTTGGTATTCAGGAAGGCGTAACCATGGACACCGAGCTGAGAAGACAACACTTTACATCATCAATCTGCATCAGTCAGCAGCAGTTCAATTGTTTGTGTGTGCGTGTGCGTGCGTGCGTGCGTGCGTGTGTGTGTGTGTGCGCGCGTGCGCGTGCGTGTGTGCATGTGCATGTGTGTGTGTGATGAGGACAGTAGAGAAGTGACCATTTTGGAAGTGGCATGTACATTTGACCACAGTCTGGAAGAGGCATTCCTTACCAAGGTGCTTAAGTACCAGCGTCTTAAGGATGCTATTATACAGCTTGGCTACAGATGTAAACTACTTGTGTTCATATTTGGAAGCCTCGGTAATGTCCACAAATCAGTCGTGAGGGGCCTGCAGATTGCAGGCATGCCCAAGCCGAGAGCTGATTAAGGCATCGGCAAAATTATGTTCAGTGTCTGCAATAATTGGCAGTCGCCATATATGGAGAAGGCGATGCTTTCTGTACCCGTGATCTGTATCCTGAAGCACTTGTGGTAGAGTTTCTTTTCAAGTTTGCGCATCCACTATTGTTTGTGTTCAAGAAATTCCTTGTAAAATGTGAATGCAAATAAAGGTGTTAAATGTATGCGTGCGTGCGTGTGTGTGTGTGTGTGTGTGTGTGTGTGTGTGTGTGTGTACAGTACATACAGTACCTGATATCTCGGGGCCAGTCTCATCAGTTCTTTCAACGCCACATCAGTCCCGACCACGCCCAGCAGGATGCCATGAGATAACTACAACCACACAACGCACAACACAATGTCAAAGTCAAAGTCGTACGATTAGTCACACGCGTTGTGTGTGACGCAGTGACATTTGTTCTCCGCATTTGACCCACAGCGTGCGCTGCCCTCGGGAATCATTAGTTGATTTGACCCCCCAATCCAACCCATTGATGCTGAGTGCCAAGCAGGGAGGCACTGGGTCCCATTTTTAAGTGGTGCAACCACTTCTACATCCAGCAATGTCCGTGTACCTGTTTGGTACGTACGTCAATGAGCACGAGTGGTGTGCGCATGCCTGTATAATGGGAGGTGGACGGCAGCGCGCATGTGCGATCCATAATAAAGCTAATCTAACGGAGCAGAGAGAGAGAGAGAGAGAGAGAGAGGGGAGTTGCGCCACTTGGTTCACACAGGTGTGATTTTTTACAGTCTTTGGTATGACCCGGCCGGGGATCGAACCCCCGACCTCCCAGTTTCAGGGCGGACACTCTCTAACCACAAGGCCACTGTCACACACTTGACGCACAACAGTGTCACACACCTGATTGTGAGTGTCCTGACCTGAGTGTGTGTGTGTGTGTGTGTGTGTGTGTGTGTGTGTGTGTGATTCTCTCTGATCGGACATGCGCCTGATTTGCGCATGCGCTGGCGTCCAGCAGCATCTGACAGCTGCTCCTCCTAAACCGGCCACCTTTTAACTTGTTTTAGCCCTAATTTTTTATCCGCCATGCATTTTCACAGCTACCTAGTCCTGTAAATGTTTTAAACCTTTTTGTAATCAGTAGGCTTTTTTTTGTTGTTTCATGCTCTTTAAATGTTGTAATATTGTATTTTTCTTATATGAAGTATTGCTAAACGTTTGTATTTTTATGATGTAATTTTTATATGGAAAGCACTTTGGGTCAACTTCTGTTGTTTTTAAATGTGCTATATAAATAAAGGTGACTTGACTTGACTTGACTTGATTGGTCCTCCTCAATAATGCTCATGATAAAATTCCCACAATTTTGTTCTACTCTGTGCCTCATAGGAAGGCTGCGGGGCAGTTCAGAAAACCCGTTCGTTCACCAGTGTGACATCGTCGTTAGGCAGATTTAAAAAATAAATATATTTCTCACAGCGCGGCACTCTACGAGCTTGTAGGTCTGCTATTTTTGAAAAATCGTGAAAATGTGGTGAAAAAAAATATATATACGGTATAATGTTTTTAACTAAAATTGTTGCTTCCGGGGGGGTCCCTAGTATTTTCAGATGGGGGTCGGCGGCCAAATCCAGATATTTTTGGGGGTCCTTGACTGACATAGAAACATTTAGAAGACATTTTGTAGAATCGTCCTCAGGTCAAAATGGTTTAAAACAAAATAACAGTGAAAAAACTATTCCTTACCGTCTCTTTTTTCCTGCTGAAGACGGGCATGGCTACTGATGTCATCAGCAGTAAACTCTGGGCCTGAGTGTTAAACAACTGAATACACGCACGCACGCACGCACAAACAGACACACACGCACACACGCACAGACACAGGCACACAAGCAGACACAGACACACACACACACACACACACACACACACACACACACACACACACACACACACACACACACACACACACACACACACACACACACACACACACACACACACACACACACACACACGATTATAAGCAGGGAGATTTATGCTACTCACACATCAAATGATTAAGGTTGAATGAAAACCCTTTCACAAGGTTGTTATGCCAATCTAACGCTTATGATGAATCTAGATGGCCGGGCTGACCTTGCTACACTGATGAGATGCAAGCAACACACAGCTGCAGCAAATCAAAGTAACGGAGGGTGTTAGATGTAGGTGTGCCAGACTGTGATCATCACAATAATGATGACAAATAAAAGTGTCCACCTTTAGGTGTTTTGTTGCGTTAATTTGCACATACCCGGAATTTAATTTGACCTCTGCATTTACCAATAGTATTAGCTATTAGCAGCAGTGGGCAGCTATTGCACAGCGGGTGAAGTTCGGTGGCTTGCTCAAGGACACTTCAGCATGGAGCCAGGATAGGAGGAGCCAGGGATCAAACCTGCAGGAACCTTCCACTTCCCAAAGCGTTGCTCTACCACCTAGGCCACTGAGGGTGCCAAATGCTAGGGTACAAAAGTGATTAGTATTGTCAATATTGGCACACCTAAATCTAACTAGGGTTTAGTTAGTAGTAGCCAGTAGGTTACCTAGTAGTATTTTTTAGTTAAAGACGCTCCATCTGCTACCAAATAGCTACAGTAAGCAAGGTTAAGGAAGTAAAAGTTCGGTCTAGAACAAGTGGCAAGCTACGGCAAGCTATACGGTAAGCTGAGGTAAGCTACGGTAAGCTTTCCTACTGCTGAACACAAGTAGGAAATGAACATTGAAGGGATATTTCACTTAAAAAAAAAACCTTTGGTCCACTCAGGCTTTTGTGAACACCACCCCAGACAGTTTTTTAAGTCGCTTGATTCAGTATTTATATATTTGATATTCATTTTAGCTGCCCCACACCATTCCTCTACAAACCCATTGTACCTTCAACCTCCATTTTAACCATGATAGATTCATCAAAAACACCCGGTGTGCGTGCGTCTACTGAGTCTCTACTGGAACTCCTACCTCCGCAACACAACTGCTGATCAATGCTTATGGATGGAGAGCAGCATAGGAAACACATCCAATCTAGATACTACTGTACACTACATAATCTGCATTACTGTACACTGTGTCTATAATCTATAGTACTATATGCAGAAGTGAAAGGTTGTGTTTCTAAACGTAGCTACAGTACTGTTTACCTCTTTTGTGGATGGCAACTTAACATGGAGGGGAAAAGAGAATGAAGATCAATATGAGATGACAGTAAGGAAGTATGATGGAAGACAGACAGACAGACAGACAGACAGACAGAGCGCACTGACCACCATGTCCATATAAGCTTCAGTCCAGATGATGTCATGGTCATGGTTGATGACCATTGGTCGACTGAGGACATGGAGGTATTCCATTACATTCTCCTGGACGTCTGCGAGAGTGGAGACATGTGTGTAGTAACCTGCAACACACACACACACACACACACACACACACACACACACACACACACACACACACACACAGGTGTAAGTCATGTATGTAGTTAGTGTGATGCTCTGTTATGACATAAAGGCACTAGGCTCCTGTCTGATCCCTGCAGGACGCAATGTGACCCACCAGAGGGCAGCGCCTCACCAAAACACAAACGGGCCAAAAATAATGAATTCATGAACGACACAGAAAGCATAAATGTAGAAGTCGTGGCTGGCGGGTTGGAAACCTATAGTACAGTATGTCCAAAACCATTATGTTTAAAACAGTAACAACAAGCTCAGAGCTTATACAGTAAGATCTGCTAATGTCACAACTTGAAACACTAATTCATCATACAACACTGTGATGAATTAGTATTTTGATGAATGCATACGTTCTAAAATACATAAAAAGTTTAAATATGGAGATGCAAGGTTGCTTTCCGATGGCAACGGAATCCTCCTTTAAAAGGCTGATCAATTCCATCTACTGTATACGTCCTCTTCCATCTACTGTACGTGCTCTTCCCGTTTACCTTTGTTGTTGCAGGCGATCCATTTCACGTTGTCAACAAAGGTCATCTCTCGACCAATCAGATACGTGAACACTCGCACCTGGAGATAGAGAGAGAAAAGAAATGAGGACGTGTGTTCAAGCTGTTGTGTGTGTACGTGCGTGCGTGCGTGCGTGCGTGCGTGCATGTGTGTGTGTGTGTGTGTGTGTGTGTGTGTGTGTGTGCGTGCGTGTGTGTGTGTGTGCATACCCGTCTCTCTGGCCAGTTTAATTCTTCAAAGACTTCTTGAAAGTCCTCCATCGCTCCGTCAGTTATCAACATGATGGCCTGGTTGCACAGACTGCCTTGTCCCAATGCTGCCGCCTGCAGCACAGACACACAGACAGACAGCAGTGACAACACAATGAACGTGGTGAGGAATCACTTGGCATAGCAACGACTAGAATCAGGGGGAATAATGGGTAAAAACGAAGCAATATAATAAAAATATGTGTATAGTTGTAGTTTGTAATGGTGGTGAGGAGGGACAAACCTCATTAAGGATTTTGAAGGATTCCTTCATTGCCTTTTTGACCCTCCCTTCTCCTTTGACGTGGAGCTCCTCTACCAAGAGTTTAAAATGCTGGGGAGAGAGAGAGAGACAGAGAGAGAGAGAGAGAGGGAGAGTGAGATTATACCTTTACACCTCACAATGCAGGCTTAAACCAAGCATCCCTATTCTGAGGTATAGGGGGAACATTTCTCGATGTCTCCATTAGTGTGCATATGAAGGCCACTGGCCGATTAAAAGCCCAATGGCTGTTAAATATAAATATTGCCAGCCACAATCGGTGGGGACCTATCGGCATAAAAAAATGGCATTGGCTGCTGAATCTGTCTTGAGAGATTAAACATGACAGTAACAACAAAGAAAGACCAACAGGTTGAACGATAAGTCCGAAACATGCTTAGCGTAGTTGGTTTTTAAAACCCATTCTGGACGGGAACCCCTTTTGGTGTTTTAAGCATTATGTTATAGTTTATAGCTATTGGAAAATAGCAGATCTACAAGCTCATAGCTCAGAGCTTGTAGATCTGCTATTTTTTTTTTTTTTAATCCTGAAAATGTGCCTCAAATCTTTGATCATATATTCTTTCAGAGCGAACGTTTTTAACTCAAATCTTTGCTTCTGGGATGGAGGTCCCTGGAACAACATATTTTCAGATGAGGGTCGGCGTATAATAATACACATATAATTTTTAGGGGTCCTTGACATGAAATATTTTTGAAAACCACTGACGTAGAAATATGGGTTTTTCAGAAACCTGTCAGGATTGAGTGTGTTTGTACTTTGTTTATAAGAACAATAACATCTGCGCACACAGACAATCAGAAAACCCCCATCACATCACACACACACACACACACACACACACACACACACACACACACACACACACACACACACACACACACACACACACACACACACACACACACACACACACACACACACACACACACACACACACACACACACACACACACACACACGACACATTGAATTAAGTCAGATAATTAACAGGTTGATGGAGGTTAAGTGATCTATTATTTCTCCTTGCGAAAGGAGAAAAGAGAAGTGCTTGTGTGCGTGTGTGTGTGTGTGTGTGTGTGTGTGTGTGTGTGTGTGTGTGTGTGCGTGAGTGCGTGCGTGCGTGTGTAATACCTCTCTATTATCCAGGTCAGCTTGTACCAGGATTCCTTTGAAGCACGGCTCCACATAGCGCACATAGTCACTGTACTGGAGACAAGAACAGTAGCCAATCAGTGTACTGGAGACAAGAACAGTAGCCAATCAGTGTACTGGAGACAAGAACAGTAGCCAATCACTGTACTGGAGACAAGAACAGTAGCCAATCAGTGTACTGGAGACAAGAACAGTAGCCAATCAGTGTACTGGACACAAGAACAGTAGCCAATCAGTCGACTGCACTGGACTTTCAATGTTATTTCCGGTTGGGACGTCATCCAAAAATAACCCCCGGGCGTACTTTGGTTAGGGGTCCATTTAACAATGGAACTTAAGGCTAATTCATAGTCTGGATTTTCGGTGGTGAGGTGACCGCCGAACGACAACATGACGTCACTGAGGTGACCACCGAACTACAACATGACGTCACTGAGGTGACCACCGAACTACAACATGACGTCACTGAGCCGCGGTGAAGAGCAAACCACCGCCACCGCCCCAGCCCTTCTCTCTGATTTTACTCACCACCGCTCCACGTTATTACAGCTCCGGTGGTCACCTCACCACCGGAGCGGTGGTCACCTCACCACCGGAGCGGTGGTCACCTCACCACCGGAGCGGTGGTCACCTCACCACCGGAGCGGCGGTCACCTCACCAACGGAGCGGATGCCACAATTGTTTTCTACTCGGTCTGTCTGTGTCTCACGGGAGGGCTGTGGGCAGTTCAGAAACCTACCAGTAACTATGTGTATGTGTACAGTATGTGTATGTGTACAGTGTGTGTATGTGTATGTAACCTTCGATCTGCCATCACTGCCCTGTCTGTAGTGTTGAACAGTTGGAACAGTTAAGAGGATTATGAAAGCCAACATGTGTGCTGGTGTCTAAAGCAGGCTTATTACAACGCACTGATAAACACATCAGAAAATCAACTGGGTGATATCATCAATGTTAAACACCAGGGGACACAATCACCTTTCATTTCTTATGAGAGCCTTTTGTGAATGTCTGTTGCATTGTGTGTGTGTGTGTGTGTGTGTGTGTGTGTGTGTGTGTGTGTGTGTGTGTGTCAGTGTGTGTGTGTGTGTGTGTGTGTGTGTTTGTGTGTGTGCGTGCGCATGCGTTTGTGTGAGTCAGAGTGTGTTAATCTCCAACTCATGCTGATGAGGTCGTGAGACCACCTCGCACGTGATTGTGTGTGCGTGTGTGCGTGCGTGCGTGCGTGCGTGCGTGCGTGCGTGCGTGCGTGCGTGCGCCTCACAGCGATGACGTTAACGAAGTCGTTCTCTCCCAGGGTGTCCAGGATGGTGTTGATGGTGTGTTTGGCGATGCTCAGCCTCAGGCCCTTCATGCTTCCACTCACATCCACCACTATCACCACATCCTTAGGACTGGTGGCAGCCTGGATGTACCTGGAGAGAGAGGGAGGGAGGGGGGGGGGGAGGGAGAGAGGGAGAGGGAGAGAGAGAGAGAGAGGGGGGGGGAGAGAGAGAGAGAGGGGGAGAGACAGAGAGAGGGAGGGAGAGAGAGAGAGAGAGAGAGAGAGAGAGAGAGAGAGAGGGAGAGGGAGGGAGGGAGGGAGAGAGAGAGAGAGAGATTGTTCAGACTCAGTGAGCACACCCTGGCCATAGAGAGGCAGACATACTGTGGAGACAAACCTGGCTGCCCACAGAGCACAGGCTGTGCTCTCTCTGTCTCTCTCTCTCTCTCTCTCTCTCTGTGCTATCCGGTGGTTAGGTGACCACCGAACTACAACATGACGTCACGAGCGGTGAAGAGCAAACCACCGCCACCGCTCCAGCCCTTCTCTCTGTTTTTACTCACCACTGCTCAATGTTATTTTGCGGTGGTCAGCGGTGGTCAGCTCACCGAAAATACAGATTATGAATAGGCCCTTAGTTGTGCCAATTGATTCCTCCCCACACATAGATCTGTGTTGTCAGTCCCACTCATTCTACTGGGACTGGGAGGACTGGGAGGACGTGGAGCGGTGAGCCAGTCTCAAGTTAACTCCTCCCCCATATCGCTATTTTTGGGGTACCACCAGATTTTGAACTTCTAACCCAGAAACAGTCTGATATGGTAGCATTTGCCACACTGATAGCAAGACGTAGAATATTGTTAGGATGGAAATCCCCAACTTCCCCTTCTATAGCTATGTGGCTTAAGGATATTATGGGATTTTTAAAATTGGAAAAAATTAAGTTTACAATTAGAGATTCAACAGAAAGGTTCTTTTCTAACTGGCAACCATTTATTACCTACTTTGAGAATCTGAGAGTACTTCCGACAGACTAATTGAATCGATACTATGTGTTTTTTTTTTGCTTTCTCATAATAATAGAACTGTGTATAGAGGGTGATGTATGACAACGTTCCAAACACAATCTTTTCCAACAACTTGTGACTATCTTTTGAATTTGAATAACCCAACTCATAATTGTATTTATTTTGTTTTATTTTATTTTATTTTTTGTTATTTATATTGTTTTTGTTATCTGTACCTAAATTATTATTTTTGTATCCTACTGTTTATATCACATGTCTGTATGTAATGTATGTTTGTTTTTGTATGTCTGTACTCAATTATTAATGTTATGTCTTTATATTGTTTTAATGATGACGATAACTGGGGGGAGGGATGGGGTGAGGGAGAAAAAAAAATTGTATGTTCAAACTGTACTAAATTGTTGATGCCTACTACCAATAAACATATATTTAAAAAAAAAAAGTTAACTCCTCCCAACCAACACTGAGCGGTGCTACAGTGACACGTAGTCTCTGGGATACCACTTTTAAAGCATTTATGGGAGAAAGGAGAGAGAGAGAGAGATAGAGAGAGGACAGTTACGAGTTGAAATGTGAGGCAGGTCGAGGTCAAACCTCGACCTGTCATTCCTTCCCTCTCTCTATTGTCTCATCCCTTTATTCTCTTCCTCCAGAGTTCCAAGTTCGTTAACGTTAATGAGATTTACCCCCCGCCCCCCCCTCCCGCCCGCACTGTCCTCCTCCCAACAGTCCTGCCCTCATTAGCCTCTGCTCTCCTTCTCCTCTCTCTCTCTTCCTCCTCCTCTCTCTCTCTTCCTCCTCCTCCTCTCTCTCTCTTCTTCCTCCTCCTCTCTCTCTCTTCCTCCTTCTCTCTCTCTCTCCCCCTCCCTCCCTCCCTCTCTCTCTCCCCCTCCCTTCCTCTCCCTCTCCCTCTCTCTTTTGAGAAGCACATTACTAGAAAGCAAATCTATTGTCGTGGAAACAATTGAAGCCTTCATTTTGTTTGGGGCTAAAGAGGAAGGTGATTGGTCAGAGTGAATGAACAGAGGTGATTGGTCAGTGGAGTGAATGAACGAATAGGAAGCGTGTCTCAGAGGCGTATCTACAATAAGGCGAGGGCAGGCGTCCGCCTGTCCAAATCCATTTCTGGCCTGGCAACAAAATCCATACAATGAGAAAGAAAAGAGGACAAAAACAAGACCTGAGAACTATTAATGGACAGCTGATGGGCCGTTGTGGTAGAGCGCGACCCTCAATCACCCGTTGGAATGTAAATGCATGCCTTTCAGCCTTTGTATCCTACTGTCTGGCAGGTATATCTCTTTGTATCCTACTGTCTGGCAGGTATATCTCTTTGTATCCTACTGTCTGGCAGGTATATCTCTTTGTATCCTACTGGCTGGCAGGTATATCTCTGTATCCTACTGTCTGGCAGGTATATCTCTTTGTATCCTACTGTCTGGCAGGTATATCTCTTTGTATCCTACTGGCTGGCAGGTATATCTCTGTATCCTACTGTCTGGCAGGTATATCTCTTTGTATCCTCCTCGTCTGGCAGGTATATGTCTTTGAAAACCTTTAGTGCTACTGATTGTAGCGACAACTAACACATCTTGCCTGCCCAAAACGTATAATTCCTGGATACGCCACTGGCGTGTCTTACCAGTTCCTGTTCCTGCAGTCAAAGGTCACGACCCCATTATCATCTGGAATCCACTGGATCCCTGGAGAGAGAGAGAGAGAGAGAGAGAGAGAGAGAGAGAGAGAGAGAGGGGGAGAGAGAGAGAGAGAGAGAGAGAGAGAGAGAGAGAGAGAGAGAGAAAGAAAGAGAGTGAGAGTGAGAGTGAGAGTGAGAGTGAGAGTGAGAGAGAGAGAGAGAGAAAGAAAGAGAGTGAGAGTGAGAGTGAGAGTGAGAGAGAGAGAGAGAGAGAGAGAGACAGAGACACAGAGAGAGAGGGAAGCGGGTGAACAAGCATAGCTGTGGCGATGGACTTCCAGTGATTTCCAGACCAGAGCAGCTGTGTAGACTGATTCTCAACCCTTTTCATTTCAAGGACCTCCAGTTGGATATGCATTAATTAGCCCACGGTCTCCCGTTTGATACAGACTTGTATCTCTCCTCAGAGTTCATTTAATTTAGACCTGATTCTACAAATTTCTTCTAAATCCTGACAGTTTTCTGAAAAACCCATGTTTCTATGTCAGTGGTTCTCAAACAGTTTCATGTCAAGGACCCCCAAAAATATATAGTATTTGGCCACCGAACCCCATCTGAAAATATGTAGTTCCAGGGACCCCCCCCCCCCTCCCAAAAGCAAAGATTTGAGTTAAAAACGTTCACTCTGAAAGAATATTTATTCAAAGATTTTGCACCACATTTTCACGATTTTTTAAAAATAGCAGACCTACAAGCATAATAAACAAAATATTTATAAAATAGAAATATTTTATAAAAATATTTTCCGATGGGGGTCGTGGGCCAAATAAAATACATATTAACCTGGGGGTCCTTGGGAACTGCATGGTAGGGGTGCAGGGCGATATGGTGATAAATATCGCATCGTGATAAAATGTCTCCACGACATGCCTTTTCAGAGATATCATACTGCAGGGGTCTGCAACCTTTTTGAAACAAAGTGCCATGTTTTTAGTTTCTATAGATAGTCAGTGTGTCACTTTAATGACACCACACCACAATTCCAACATGTTTTGATTGTGCACGAATATAACCTTTCCCCTTGTTAAATATTATTTCACATTGTTATAATGATCATCAGACTCAGAGCATAGGCCTCCTATCTCCCTCCCCCAGTCAGAGTTCAGAGTTTTAATTAATGTAGAATGATGTGCAGGATGTAATTTACATACAAATATGAGTGAATTCATTTATTTGACTACATTTCTTAATTGTTTATTTACCGGTAATTGTCTTTTTTTTATTATGCCAGTGTGCCAGTGATCACCCTCCTTTGTGCCAAGGTTGGCACCAGTGCCAAAGGTTGCCTATACCCCTGTCATACTGTATATATATTGTGATAAAGTGAATGTGCATTCTATGATTTGCAGTTCTATACCATTATTTGTACTTTAGTAGAACGACGGTTTTGTTAGCCAAAATGAATACGTATTTTGGTCTAAATGCTCCGTTACTCCTTTTTTCTTCACGCTTTTGTTACCTTGTAGGACGTTGTACTGTTAAGTAACTTGAAAAATAACCCTAAAAAACACATTAACCCATTCTGAACGGGAACACATTTTGGTGTTAGCATCATGTTATGCTTTAGCTATTGAAAAATAGCAGATCTACAAGCTCATAGCGCGCCACCGAGTGGCGCGCTACGAGCTTGTAGGTCTGCTATTTTTGAAAAATCGAAGAGCGACTGACATTTTTAGAATCTGATCTCAGGTCAGAATGGGTTCATCAGACCAGTGTGTGTGTCCAGTGGAAACCTCGTATGAATCTGATCTCAGGTCAGAATGGGTTAACAACATGTGCACCAATGCATAAAAACACCAATGGACGAGCATGCAAGTTGACAAAAACACATTGCATACAGTATGCGTATCAGAGGACAACGTTATTGATACAGCAGGAAATACTGTGTGTGATGCAGTTCTGAACAACAAACATCACCTACAGTATGGCCTGTATGTATTGAAAAGGGGGGACCCTATTGTTGTAAACAAGTGTAATGCTTTACTGTGTCGTCCACTATTAACAGTTTTTGTATCGAGTTGTGCTTGAATTGTACGTATTCTGCATACTGTTAATAAATACTTCAATCAATCAATCAATCAATCAATCAATCAATCAATCAATCAATTGTTTGTGTGTGTGTGTGTGTGTGTGTGTGTGTGTGTGTGTGTGTGTGTGTGTGTGTGTGTCTGAGACTCAGGCATGTGTTGCGACAAGAGCCATTTTAAGTAAAAAGAAAAGAGGCAATACTTCATTTGCATAAGAACTCTGGCAGTACAAACATATTTTCGAGAATCATTTTGAATAGAGAATAGTTTTGAATCTGGAAAAAAAAATGCTTTTGAATTAGATTTAAATTGTTTTTGATTTTGAATCGAATCGTGACCCCAAGAATCAGAATGGATTGGAATCATGGGAC
This sequence comes from Protomyctophum bolini, assembly GCF_963924005.1. Taxonomy (NCBI): domain Eukaryota; kingdom Metazoa; phylum Chordata; class Actinopteri; order Myctophiformes; family Myctophidae; genus Protomyctophum; species Protomyctophum bolini. Next base: position 24,329,076 of record NC_137884.1, on the reverse strand, counting down.
ACCCAAAGTAGTAGTAATCGTAGTCACTTCAGTTGGCTGGAGTAGATTGTGATGAAATCCTATGTATTGAATCGAGAATCATTTTGAATAGAGAATAGTTTTGAATCTGGAAAAAAATATGCTTTTGAAAAAAAAATTAATCGTTTTTGGGATTGAGAATCGATTTCGATTTTGAATCGAATCATGACCCCAAGAATCAGAATGGAAAGGAATCATGGGACACCCAAAGATTCACAGCCCTAGTTAGCAACTCTAGTGTTCACCGAGCCCAGAACTGTGTTCACCGAGTCCAGAACTGTGTTCACAGAGCCCAGAACTGTGTTCACAGAGCCCAGAACTGTGTACACCGAGCCCAGAACTGTGTTCACCGAGTCCAGAACTGTGTTCACAGGGCCCAGAACTGTGTTCACAGAGCCCAGAACTGTGTTCACAGAGCCCAGAACTGTGTTCACCGAGCCCAGAACTGTGTTCACCGAGCCCAGAACTGTGTTCACCGAGCCCAGAACTGTGTTCACCGAGTCCAGAACTGTGTTCACCGAGCCCAGAACTGTGTTCACAGAGCCCAGAACTGTGTTCACAGAGCCCAGAATTGTGTTCACCGAGCCCAGAACTGTGTTCACAGAGCCCAGAACTGTGTTCACCGAGCCCAGAACTGTGTTCACCGAGCCCAGAACTGTGTTCACCGAGCCCAGAACTGTGTTCACCGAGCCCAGAACAGAACTGTGCTGATTTGCAAACAAGCCTGAACACATTGCACATCTCTGTCCTCCCACTCAGCCAGTCAGCAGTGACAC
>NC_137884.1:24315782-24323282 GCF_963924005.1 Protomyctophum bolini | reverse complement strand
CTTTATGCAGAAATGTTCCATTTCAAGTTTTCAAATAGGCTATATGAAAATAGCAGATCTACAAGCTCACAATGCGTCGCTATTTTCAAATGGTCGAAATGTACAGTATATAGGACTGAAGTGGTTAATGTATGCTTTGTAATAATAATCCAAGTAACTATAGTAACTAAAGCGGTCAAATAAATGTAGTGGAAAAGTGAAAGTACAATATTTGGATCTGAGATGTGTAGTGGAGTAGAAGTCAAAGTATTGGATATTGGAAATACTCAAGTAAAGTACAAATACCTCAAAACTGTACTTAAATACAGTACCTATAAGGCAGGAGGTTGGAAAACAAGATGCAAAATATCATTAGGTCAAGTTCAAACAATCCCCTGTAATGTTATCTGTTAATCTTTAACCAGATACTGACCCGTTGTAAAAGTGCTCGTACTCGATAAGGTTAGAAGAAAAGAAACAACATGGTACATTTTTAACAGTAGGCCTAGTAGTGAATGAGGTAAAATAAGTCGGTTATATTTTAGTGCTATCTTTTTGTGAATTAATAGAAGAATATCGGAGTATGGTATTTAAAGAAATAAAAAATAATAAACTCTCTCCAAGCTCTAGCTTTAGTATTAAAAACATCAAATAAATTCTCATGTCAGGACAGGCAATTTCATCCAATCAAGAGAACTGGACTCACACACGATACACAGCAACATTAAACTTTCATCCAATCAAGAGAACTGGACTCACACACGATACTAACACCGCAACATTAAACTTGAAGTGGAAAAACAAAACAAAGATTAGGAGACAAATCCTATCCTAATACCTGCTACGTGTCCTCATCGCTGACTTTAGACTAAATCCATTACCTGGAACCAGTCCAGCACACACGTGTGTGTGTGTGTGTGTGTGTGTGTGTGTGTGTGTTACGGCCCTATGTGGCCCAAGTGGTGTTTTGGTTTGTGTATAATCCACTGTTAGTGTTTTTCAGTGCTGCGTGATGATGGATGGTGGGAGTCTCTCTCGGTCGTCCTCAGATGAGCCCTCTTGTGAATACATCCACATGATGTTAATGTGAGACGTCCTCGTGACCGGTTTCCCTGTGTTGGTTCCCTCAGTGGGACGTCCTGGTGACCGGTGCCCCTGTGTTGGTTCCCCACAGCACTAGTTTGGGACGTCCTGGTGACCGGTGCCCCTGTGTTGGTTCCCCACAGCACTAGTTTGGGACGTCCTGGTGACCGGTGCCCCTGTGTTGGTTCCCTCAGTGGGACGTCCTGGTGACCGGTGCCCCTGTGTTGGTTCCCCACAGCACTAGTTTGGGACATCCTAGTGACCGGTGCCCCTGTGTTGGTTCCCCACAGCACTAGTTTGGGACGTCCTAGTGACCGGTGCCCCTGTGTTGGTTCCCCACAGCACTAGTTTGGGACGTCCTGGTGACCAGTGCCCCTGTGTTGGTTCCCCACAGCACTAGTTTGGGACGTCCTGGTTACCGGTGCCCCTGTGTTGGTTCCCCACAGCACTAGGTTGCTGGCTGGCAGCTCTTGGTGTCTTTGCTATATAGTCTCATTCTCCTGGCTGCCATTTTCTGGCTCACCCTTGGCATTCCATCATATAAGATTTGTGTTGGTAACATGTGTGCTCTTATACTGATTATTCTGGATTGGTGTAGCACCCATGGAGAGACTTCTGCAGGGTTGGCTTCAGGGTCCAGCATCCACTGACTGAGTTTGGTTTGACCGGGAGAGGTTTGGACTTCCATACACTGGCCATGCCGTTTAGCGTCCTCCGTGCATGGTGGCAGTGGCAGTAGAGATTGGAGGAGTGGCCTGGAGATTGTGACACAGCTGGCCTCGTCACCAGACAGTATAAAAGGAGAGAGAGAACAGCCCACAACAAGCCTCTTTTTTCCATTGTAAAAACACAGCATGCTGCTGAGACCCTGTTTGTAAAACTACTAGTTAAGACAGAGTTACTAGTCAGACAAAGTCACTATAGTCAGACAAAGTTACTTTAAGCAACTCAGTCATAACTCACTATCACAGTATCCCAAACCATTCTCCTGTGTGCACTCTGTCATAGAAGGGAGAAGCTGGAGTTGGTAAGGGTGTGCTGCCATTTTCTTTTGTTGCCCCAGTTTTGGCCCATATTGTTTTTGTTTAGTCAGGGAGCCGAGATTGTGATTTTCTAGGATGTTAATGGTAGGGTCACAAGAAAGTAAGAAACCACTATTAAGTGGATACATGAATGTATATATACATAGGGCCGAGCAAAATATCCCCAAAAGGGGCGTAAACATTTGTCGCTTCCAGCCTGCATCCTTGTTGTGGGGCAAGTAGGACTCTAGAGACACAGATCAATCACTTTGCTAGAGTGACATGATGAGCTTGTAGCCTAAACAGTGACATTACCATGCTAATTAGTCATTACACTACTTTAACGGTGCAGAAGGGCTCGGTTCATACTCGGTGCCATAACAGAAAGACTTCAGAAGGAAATATTTTATTGTCTGGACTTTCTATCAAACAATCCAGTATCAAGCAAATGTGCACTGACGGCTCACAGAACCATGGATGCATAACAGCCAGGCAGGCACTGGTCATTTAATTAAGCCACATACGCATTTATATAATCAATGAGGTTTCTATTTTAATTGGGTGTCTAGCTGGTCATGTCATATCATGATTTTATTTATATTTATATATCACTATATCAGTATAATTGTAATCCATCTATTCTACAGTAGTGAGCTTGCAGATCAGCTATTTTCAATGAACAGATTTAACTTTAAAAACCACCCGATCAACATTGTATATTGTATCTTCTTAAAGTGTTCTTGATTAATGTATTCATTCGTTTAAAATTAAATGAACACCCAGAAAATAGCCAAAACGTCACTGCTCTGCAAAAGACGTAAAAGTAGGTCATAAAAATCTATACCCTGGTGAGCTGCAGATCAGCTATTTGCAGATTAATAAGTGTGGGTGTTCTTGAATCATAGCCTACCATGTGTTATCACAGGCAAATGGGCAATCAAATACAATACTGTAGCCAACATTGTCAACATTTGAGCACCCACCAGCAGATGTACAATAAACACGGGGCATGAAAGATTTCTGCAGATGTTTCGCTAAGAAATTACATGTAGGGTAGGTACCCTCACAAAAACATGCAGTAATCCTGGTCTCTAAACTGCCTCCCCCTGGCCGGCCGGGGCGCCTGATGGAGGGGAAAGGAACTGGTTGGAATAACGTGTTCCTTCCACGCGCTACGTCCAACCAGGGAAACTCCCCCCTGTCAGGTGTAAAGGAGCAACTTGGACACTCAGGCATGAAGGAAGCATGAGTTAAGTCCGTTGCTCTCCCCAGGTTGGCGGAGGGTGTGTAGTGCCCGGATCACAGTAGATGATTGACACAGGGGTGAAAAATGGGTTACAAAATCGTGGGATAAAAAATATAATAAAATAAATAAAATAAAATGACATGTATAATAGTTTGTTTCTTCAATAAGGTATCAGTTGTTGTAGCCTTGAAAGTGGGGCAGTAGCTCTGTCAAAATCATCTGTCCATTCTGTGTGTGAGTGTGTTCATAATATCCCTGATTTTGCGGAGATAAAGCTCTCTTCCTAATAGCTGTACGTATGTTGTTGAGCGTATAAGCCTCGTCTTTCCATTAGTTTTCCGTTCAATCTTTAGTCGGCAAATGAGTAATTTTTACAAATGCAAAGCGTGTGAATTGTCATTCACAGTTTCACGCCGTTCAGCTCTGGTTCAGTTTGCCCCACGACACGGCGAGGGGGCGGAGATCAGAGTCGTTGCTGGAAACTATATAGACAATATTTTAGGCCAATAAAAAACACTATATACCAAATGTCCCACTTTAAACAAAAGAAGCCTGTCGGCTGCCCGTACTGTACACACATATATTACTCCTTTTGAGCCAAGACCTGATTTAAGGTCATACGGCCATGTGTGTGTGTGTGTGTGTGTGTGTGTGTGTGTGTGTGTGTGTCTGTGTGTGTGTCTGTGTGTGTACGCGTGCGTGCGTGACCTAGGGAGGTCCTCAAGGCACGTCCCACTGGGAGGAGACCCCCGGACGACTATCGTTCATGCGTGCAGTTTACTCTGACATTGCACTTTATTTTCTCCGGGACTCCGTAATATACTGTATAGGTCACAGGGCTTAAAGCCAAAAACAATCCCAAGACTGAAAATGTTTTTGTTGCAAATCTGCACTGATCTCATTAAATGACCCCCTGTGAGATCCTCTGGCCTGAAACCGGTCCCCAGGACTGAGAACTTTAAGCCCTGAGGTCACTCTGGATAGATTCTGCTATAATGGCACTCTATAGTTTCACACACGCACGCACGCACGCACGCACGCACGCACGCACGCACGCACGCACGCACACAGGTGTATAGCTGAGTGATGGCTGAGTATTGATTATGTGAACGTCTGACAGGGGGGTTTGAGTCAACAAAAAGGACCAAAAAAAGGAGAAAATAAGACACCTAGCTGTCACAAAACAAGTGCTGACATCATGAGGATGGATGGAAGCGCATGGCTTACTGCTGAAGACAGGAGCTGTCTGAACAGCTGCACCGCGCACGCTTTACAAACGATCAATTATATTGACTGACTGAGAATAATGATGCTCTGCATTGTGTTGCCTGACTGACAAGAAATGGAAATCATTTCCATAAAATATATATATCGGTGTGGAACTAATTTGCCAAACGCTTAACCCATTTTGGGCGGGAAGGGAACCCCTTTTGGTGTTTTAAACATTATGTTATAATTTAGCTATTTTTGAGAAATCATGAACATGTGGTGCAAAGCTTTGAATATATATACTCTTTCAGAGCCAACGTTTTTAACTCAAATCTTTGCTTCTGGGAGGTGGTCCCTGAAACAACACATTTTCAGATGGGGGTCAGCGGCCAATTTCATATATTTTTGGGGGTCCTTGACATGAAATATTGAGAACCACTGATATAGAAACATGTGGTTTTTCAGGAAAAAAAAAACATAAAAAAATGGCTTTAAGAAGACCATGAAAAGATGTACTGAATATTTAAAGTGGAAACCAAAGGAAAAGTCAGCGACAACAGAGGGGAAAACAACGGCACAACTAACGAATAAATTAACGAATAAGTAAAGCTTATAGTTTAACAGACGCATCAACCAGGCTGCCAGCCAATGAAATGTTTACTCCACCTGTAGTCTAATCAACCAGCCAATGAAATGTTCACTCCACCTATAGTCTAATCAACCAGCCAATGAAATGTTTACTCCACCTGTAGTCTAATCAACCAGCCAATGAAATGTTTACTCCACCTGTAGTCTAATCAACCAGCCAATGAAACGTTTACTCCACCTGTAGTCTAATCAACCAGCCAATGGAATGTTTACTCCACCTGTAGTCTAATCAACCAGCCAATGAAATGTTTACTCCACCTGTAGTCTAATCAACCAGCCAATGAAATGTTTACTCCGCCTGTAGTCTAATCAACCAGCCAATGAAATGTTTACTCCACCTGTAGTCTAATCAACCAGCCAATGAAATGTTTACTCCACCTGTAGTCTAATCAACCAGCCAATGAAATGTTTACTCCACCTAGTCCCACAGACAACTAGTCAGTGGTGGAAATACTACTCAAATGTTTTACTTAAAGGTCGAGTAAAAGTATCAATACTGCAAAAGTACAAAAGTATCAGCATCAAAATGTATGTAAGTACCAAAAGTACAAAGTACTCATTATGCCCCATTTCAAATGTATAAAAATCTTAGCAGATCTACAAGCTCACAATGTGTCACATTCGTGATGCATTGTGAGCTTGTATGGCCGAAATGTACATAAAGATGAAGTGGGTTCATGTATGTTTGGTAATAATATTAAAAATCTACTAGTAACTAAGAGTTTTCACATAAATGTAGTGGAGTAAAAGTACAATATTTGCCTCTGAGATGTAGTGGAGTAGAAGTAAAAGTACCTCAAAACCATACTCAAATACATTCCACCACTGTGTTGTGAGAAGGAATATGGGACGCTCCCTGTACTCACATTTCTGGGGGAATCTTCATCTGGGCGTCGGCCGTCGCACACAGCGAGGCCAACCAGACCATCCAGAACGCCATCATCTTCCTCATCCTCTTCTTCCTCCTCCTCCCCCTCTCCCTCCGCCTCGGGGCGCCCGTGTCCCCTCAGCTCCCAGTGTCCAGGCGTCTGGTTGGCTGTCCCCTCAGCTCCCAGTGTCCAGGCGTCTGGTTGGCTGTCCCCACCTCAGCTCCCAGTGTCCAGGCGTCTGGTTGGCTGTCCCCACCTCAGCTCCCAGTGTCCAGGCGTCTGGTTGGCTGTCCCCACCTCAGCTCCCAGTGTCCAGGCGTCTGGTTGGCTGTCCCCACCTCAGCTCCCAGTGTCCAGGCGTCTGGTTGGCTGTCCCCACCTCAGCTCCCAGTGTCCAGGCGTCTGGTTGGCTGTCCCCACCTCAGCTCCCAGTGTCCAGGCGTCTGGTTGGCTGTCCCCACCTCAGCTCCCAGTGTCCAGGCGTCTGGTTGGCTGTCCCCACCTCAGCTCCCAGTGTCCAGGCGTCTGGTTGGCTGTCCCCACCTCAGCTCCCAGTGTCCAGGCGTCTGGTTGGTCCCCCCCTCAGCTGCCAATGTCCAGGCGTCTGATTGGTCCCCTCAGCTCCCAGTGTCCAGGCGTCTGGTTGGCTGTCCCCTCAGCTCCCAGTGTCCAGGCGTCTGATTGGTCCCCCCTCAGCTCCCAGTATCCAGTCGTCTGGTTGGTCCCCAATCAGCTCCCAATGTCCAGGTGTCTGATTGGTCCCCCCTCAGCTCCCAGTGTCCAGGTGTCTGATTGGTCCCCTCAGCTCCCAGTGTCCTCCAGGCGTCTGGTTGGTCCCCCCTCAGCTCCCAGTATCCAGGTGTCTGATTGGTCCCCCCTCAGCTCCCAATGTCCAGGTGTCTGATTGGTCCCCCCTCAGCTCCCAGTATCCAGGTGTCTGATTGGTCCCCCCTCAGCTCCCAATGTCCAGGTGTCTGATTGGTCCCCCCTCAGCTCCCAGTATCCAGGTGTCTGATTGGTCCCCCCTCAGCTCCCAATGTCCAGGTGTCTGATTGGTCCCCCCTCAGCTCCCAATGTCCAGGTGTCTGATTGGCTGTCCCCACCTCAGCTCCCAGTGTCCAGGCGTCTGGTTGGCTGTCCCCACCTCAGCTCCCAGTGTCCAGGCGTCTGGTTGGCTGTCCCCACCTCAGCTCCCAGTGTCCAGGCGTCTGGTTGGCTGTCCCCACCTCAGCTCCCAATGTCCAGGTGTCTGATTGGTCCCCCCTCAGCTCCCAGTGTCCAGGCGTCTGATTGGTCAGAACCCTGTTATGTTCAGGGAGTCATTCAGACAGAAACACACACATGGATTAATTGATTGATTAATTGATTGATTGAATACTTTATATATCATACTTTGTTGATAAACGAAGGCCATATTTAATCATTTGTCGAGTTTCTTTTGTCA
>NC_137884.1:24268282-24310782 GCF_963924005.1 Protomyctophum bolini | reverse complement strand
CAGCCGTGCCGCGCTCGGGAATCATTTGATTAGTAGATTTGACCCCTCCAATACAACCCTTTGATGCTGAGTGCCAAGCAGGGAGGCACTGGGTCCCATTTTTACAGTCTTTGGTATGTGACCCGGCCGGGGATCGAACCCCGACCTCCCAGTTTCAGGGCGGACACTTTAACCCACGGGTTGAGAGCCCCTGGTTTAGAGCACTTATGATGTAAATCGTTAAGGACCTAGAGGATATTATTGAGGATTGTTTAGAGCACTTTAGAGTCAGCCAAGTCTAGTGACGGTCTAGTGCTGATTTCTGTCATATATTGTTTAATGTTAGTCAAGTCTTCAATGAAAGTCATCCTGTGTCCTGCATTTGGGTTCCACACCTTCGTTCCTGACAAGAAAACTGAAAAAAGACTGAAATTAAGGACATTTCACAAAGATGTATTCTCCAGTTCAAATAAAATCCACTTTATTTAAGAACAAGACATTCTTTACAAAAACACAAACAAACAAACTGTTATAGTGTAAAACCCGACTGTCAGTCTTGTGTCAGATCTGCCTGTATAACTATTTTAAACAAACTAGGGTACATAACGTGTAACTGACAAACCATTATATGCCATTATCTGAATTATTGCTTCAGTTGGAAGCAGGTTTATCTGAAATATGATAATACAGGACATTTTGGTGACAAATAGAAAAATAGGAGAAAAATAAAATTGTTCATCTTGTTTACCGATTTATGTACCAACTGAATTGTTGCTGTCGGGCAGAAAAATGTATTTCCATATTTTGACTCGTTCTTTTTTAACCCATTCTGAACGGGAACCCGTTTTGGTGTTAGCATCATGTTATGCCTTAGCTATTGAAAAACAGCAGATCTACAAGCTCATAGCGCGCCACCGAGTGGCGCGCTACGAGCTTGTAGGTCTGCTATTTTTGAAAAATCTAAGAACGACTGACATTTTTAGAATCTGATCTCAGGTCAGAATGGGTTAAATAACGTAATGTCCTATTTTATACTTTTACATCACGCGACGTACAAAAGTAGCAAGAACAGCAGATCTATAAGGTCACACCTCAGCACGTTGTGATGTGTTGTGAGCTTGTAGATCGTCTATTGTCACTACATTTATAAGTAGCAGTGGCCTATAATAACAACAAGCCCATGCTAGGGAGACACCATATTGAAAGAGGTTAACCCATTCTGACCTGAGATCAGATTCATACGAGGTTTCCACTGGACACACACTGGTCTGATCAACCCATTCTGACCTGAGATCAGATTCTAAAAATGTCAGTCGTTCTTCGATTTTTCAAAAATAGCAGACCTACAAGCTCGTAGCGCGCCACTCGGTGGCGCGCTATGAGCTTGTAGGTCTGCTCTTTTTCAATAGCTAAAGCATGACATGATGCCAACACCAAAACGGGTTCCCGGTCAGAATGGGTTAAGTGTGTCTTCTGTGTGTTTTATTAATATTAAACCAAATGAACAAAAGTAACGGTTTTGGACATACATGTACGTTTCCACCCGACAGCTACAATACGATATACAGTATCATCTCACCTCGGCTACTGTGAGGGCAGTGTAGAATCTCTATGCTGGTTTACATTACACAACACACCGACCTGAGCCAGGTTGGCCAAAGCCTGATTCGTAATGCGTCGAAGATAGCGAATACAATCTCACGATCATGGATGCAACGCGCGCGTGAGCTTGTATGCGTGCTATTTTTGGCGCGCGACAAGAGCTCAAGAGCAAGAGCTCAAGAGACTTCACAAACTCTGGGTGTGTTGCCCTGTGTTTTCTGGGTCTTAGTTGTGTATAGTCTCAGGTTCTCTGTGTTTTCGGGGTCTTAGTTGTGTATATTCTCAGGTTCTCTGTGCTATTTTGCTGTGCTTGTTAATGTTTGGGTTTTGAGTTATAGTGTAGTTCCTGACATGCGTTCAATTACAACATCCCCGATCACAAAGCAGCTGTATTTGAGGTAGCACAACTTTAACAGATACCTCAAAATTTAGAATTTTAACAATACAAATTATATTAAACATTTTTTGTAAAATCTTCAGTGGTAGGAACACTATTACTTTGTAATATTATTTTCCACCTATAGCAGCAGGCTAACTAGCTAACTCGTGGGGAACAGCAACCACTCCTTTACGAGAGTTGCCAACGCTGAAAAGATCTGTAGCAAGGAACTTCTAAAACACAATAATTTAAAAGAAAAATATCTACAATTCGAGATGACAAAGGATAAGGTTTTATAATCAACATTAGAAAACATCCCTGTAAGAATTTGAATAATAGTCTAATGTTCTTGAGGACATTCAAAAATTTAAGTCAATTATGGTTCTCTTGCGATTCTTCAGGTACAACAACTGGAAGACTAGGTGACTTGAAGACTAGGTGACTTGCTGGTATCTGTAACTAGATGGAAGTAGAAGACTAGGTGACTTGCTGGTATCTGTAACTAGATGGAAGTAGAAGACTAGGTGACTTGCTGGTATCTGTAACTAGATGGAAGTAGAAGACTAGGTGACTTGCTGGTATCTGTAACTAGATGGAAGTAGGGCTGCAACTATTGATTATTTCAAAAACGATTATTCTATCAATTACACAAAAACAATTTTAAATAAACAACTACAGTTAATCAATATGTCTGATTAACCACTTAAACTCTTAATTTGTTGTATAGCGATTATACAAAAAATAAATAAAAGATCTACAAGCTCGCTTGAGTAGCTTGTAGTCATTTTCATTATCGATAATCGTTTATAATCAATTAAATCGATCACTTCAATTAACTGTTGCAACCCTACTGTCTAGTTATTTATAAAGATAGCTGGTGTTTGATAGAAAATAGTTCAATAGAAGACTAGTTAGATGTTTCTCTGAGTAGTAAAATTATTTTCTTACACTCGTAAATAACGGAGACACTGAAATAAAACCAGCACACTGTAAATATTTGTGTTTCGTTTGACATCTGTATGTCCAGTTAGACGAGTTTACTGTATCTGTATCTACTGTAGTTAAATAATCATGTGACTAACCGTGTTTCTGGTCAAGAACGATGCTTCTGTGAATAACTTAAATGTCTGTTAACAGTTCGACGGCCGCTAATTGTCTAATCCAGAGTTCCAACGCGCGTAAAACGCTATGCCCGAAATGTGTTTAATGCGTTTAATTTGCCGTTTTAAAATAATTAGAAAGAAATCCGTTACCTGATGACGAGGCCGTCGCGTTATGATGACGAAACCGGAAACCAAGTCATCATCTGGGCTGCTATAGGGCTTCTGGGAAACTGAGTTCAATGTAAGTGGACGGGGGGTTTGTTTGGACTACAATGCCTCATGGAGGCGGATCCTGTAGCGCATTGTAATGGCCGCTGGTACTGATGATCAAAAACATGCCGACGGACCATTTTTCCCCCGGATTTTCGTTTGTTGAAAGCTGCAAATACTTCAGCAAATACTTATGCTAAAACAATCTCGGCAGTGTAGAATATTTGATTAAATAGCGGGTAACGCGTTTTATGTCAAGTCAAGTCGAGTCAAAACTGTTACTAATTAAGACACACGTTGAAGAGAAAGATATGTTGTTCAGACAGACAGGTTGTAGCAGCACCAGCAGACGGGTAGGTAACGGCGACAGACCGGTACAGACAGACGGGCAAGGTCAGTACTTCTTTGTGGTACTGAGGTATAAGCTTCATAGATGGTGTCCAGACAGACGGACCGGGTCAGTACTTCTTTGCGGTACCGATGTAAGCTTCATAGATGGAGTCCAGGAAGGAACCGTCCGTCTGAAACACAAACGCGTCATTAGGCAACCGACGATCAGAAGTGAAAAGGACAAAGTGCGGCTCCGTTCTCACTTTTCGTTTTGTGTTTCCACACAGAGACGCAACAGTGATTTAAAAATGCTGTAGTGGGCCCCGGGCGGCTAGTAGTGTAGCGGCCCGGGCACATAGGCTGCTACGCCAGCCTGGCGGCGTGTCGCGGGTTCGACTCCCGATCCAGACGACCTTTGCCACGTGTCACCCCCCCCCATTTCTCTCCCCATTTCCTGTCACCATACTGAAACAAAAACAAAAAACACTGTATGCCAGATGGGACGCGCTGGCAGGCGGTCGGCAGAGTCCTGGAACGGGCCGGGTATCCGCGGACACCCGAGTTTGACGGGTGAAAAATAACGGGTACAGGGATGGGGCCGAACGCAACGGAACGCGGGTAACGCACTGCAGGATGTTATAAACAGCAGCTGGGCGCTTCAACACTAACAGCGGAGACAAGTTAAGTCCGTCACGTTCCCAAGGAATCGTCAGTGATGTCACATCACTGAAGAACCCTTCATAATGGCTACTTCGGTATTGCATAGGCAATTGGGCATAGCAGTGACATCACGGCCGAATCCTTGCATGTTTATCGTAGCATTTCATGTGTGGTGTTGTTTATCACTACCGAGCTGTAGAAAATGTTGTCACCTCGCTCTAACAAAACACCAAGGGATTACAATGTCAACATTCAAGTGCAAGATGTCGGCAGCGCTGTTGCTGTGTAAACGATTTCATTTTGCCGTTTTCCCTAGAGACCGTTGCCGTCTCAACGGGGCCTTACATACACTGTACTGTACTGTGTGGTTCAAGTTCAGGTTGGGGTTTTTTTGCAGGCAGTGAAATTCTTGTACTCAGACCTTCATCAACAGTGTGACAAAAAAATGAAAACAGTGTGGTTGCAACCACCACACTAAGTAAGATGAAAATATAAATCATAATAAAATACTATGAAAAAGCAGTGCAAATATGCATGTTCTACAACCAGAATAACAACGACCAGAGATCACTTGGCACACTGTGGGCTCCAGTTGTAGGATTTTGTTATTGCACGCGAGCGCAAATATAAAGAAAATCCCACAACTACAATTTTGGGTATGGATGTGCATGTCTCTCCTCTGAGCTGTGTGTGTGTGTGTGTGTGTGTGTGTGTGTGTGTGCCGTGTGAAACCAGAAATGTTTCAATGCAATGACCCAAACGTATTTTAAAATACAACTGCAAATACACCAGCAGCAGAGAGGTTTTTCTATTGGAAGGTGGCTGTGCTTTTGATTCAAGTTTAGAATAATTAGTACAAGCCATTATACAACTAGGCTATACTTAGGCTCATTGTTTTTAATGGCTAGCTTGGGACCATGTCCACAGGCTATAGTGGTCAGAGGCTTGAGGATCTTGGGGTTGTCCAAGTGTAAGGCAAAGCAGCTCGCAACACACTGTTCAGTCTCCTCCATTATAGGCAGTCAGTCTATTTGCAGGAGAAGGTGCCAGGTGTACCCATGATTTATTTTTTCTTCTCCCAGGTGTTGGTAATATAATATGACAGACTGAAGTGACCAATGTTGACTGTGAATAAATTCATGTGCATAATTAATTACGTTGCCTATAATCTGTACATTTAGGGCTTGTGTCTGTTTGGACTCGAGCACTGAGACACATGATGTTCTGAGTGTGTGTGTGTGTGTGTGTGTGTGTGTGTGTGTGTGTGCCGGGATATCAGAAGCAACTGAAAGACATTTGTGCCTTTGATAATGTATTGTATAAATGTGGACTCAAATATAGAAATTGAAGTGTGTGTGTGTGTGTGTGTGTGTGTGTGTGTGTGTGTGTGTGTGTGTGTGTGTGTGTGTGTGTGCGCGCGCGTGCGCGTGCGTTCACACAGACACCCACACCGCTCCACTAACCTGTAAGAGTGTCAGTAGAGTGGTCTGTAGCTGAGCTCTGGTCAGGACAGGACAGCTGTCCTGGTGGGACATCCCTGAACGTCCAGCAGTCGAGGACTTGGACTGGGAGAAGACACTGGGAGACAGGAGCACGGGCGCTGGGACATCGTTCATTCCCTGGAGGGACAGACACGACAGAATTAATTCTCCAATGCTGCTACGATATCTCTGCTGTCGGGAGGACACATTTTTCAGGAAATGAAAAATATACATTTTCCAGGAAATAAAGAAAAACCTTATATTTATTTTAAACATCAAAGTTGGTGTTGTGACTTTATATATTGTCAATTACTTCCATGAGCGGGTGAGAGGTGGTGGAGTTAGTTGCTTTAGCAGACATTTTGAGGGTCCATGGAGTTAAGAGTTTGTATCCAAAGCACTTTTTACTACTTTCTATTGGTTCAAACAAACCATCTCACTGTCCTCCTCTGTACGTGTCCAAACCATCTCACTGTCCTCCTCTGTACGTGTCCAAACCATCTCACTGTCCTTCTCTGTATGTGTCCAAATCATCTCAGTCTGGCCTCTCTGGCTTTATCTTCAAAACATCCAACATGGGCTGGTTGTATTTATTTCACTATGTTACTCTAAGCTACTAAACGGCAAAAATGCTGCCATTACAGGACTATGCTTTAAAATGCAACACCTCATCCAAAAACACATCGACATTGACATTTAGAAATGCTGGCGGAAATTGGGCTTGTAGTCTACCTGAAATTGCAGATCTTTGCTGGGTGTTGTGGTGGTGGAAGAGGTCCCTGGACCTCCATGGAACTGCAGCTGTTTTTGGGGTGTTGTGGTGGCGGAAGAGGTCCCTGGACCTCCATGGAACTGCAGCTGATGTTGGGGTGTTGTGGTGGCGGAGGAGGTCCCTGGACCTCCATGGAACTGCAGCTGTTTTTGGGGTGTTGTGGTGGCGGAAGAGGTCCCTGGACCTCCATGGAACTGCAGCTGATGTTGGGGTGTTGTGGGGCCGGAGGTCCCTGGACCTCCATGGAACTGCAGCTGATGTTGGGGTGTTGTGGGGCCGGAGGTCCCTGGAGCTCCATGGAACTGCAGCTGATGTTGGGGCGTTGTGGGGCCGGAGGTCCCTGGACCTCCAGGAGAGCCTGTGAATAGAGCAGGACCTCCGGGAGAGCCTGTGAATTGAGCGGGGAAACGAGCAGCCAGGCCTGCGGGCGCTCTGGCTGGATTGTAGGACGACTGATGGGTCTGCTGCTGCTGCTGGTGCTGGACCAACTGGAGCCTCTGGAGAAGCTCGTGAGGTGAAATCACACCTTGACAGACAGACAAGTATGTTATTGTTAATACAAAGGTAGGCAGGCAGACATAATATGGATACATAGGAAACACATATATCACATACTGTATATCTTAATCCGTTTACATGTGTTTTTAAATGGCAAAGTGCACACACAGAACCTTAAATGAACAAAGACAGAAAGAACAGACATTTTCTCTATGATTTCAGTTACTTTTAGCTAGTTTTGTAAACGCACAATACAGTCAGACTAAAACTAAAACTAAAACTTCTTAGATGACCCAAAGTATGAGTAAAACTGAATGGAACTTTATTCAAAAAGCCTATGACAAAAAAAACCAAATCAATAATGTGCTGTCAGTACTGTAGATTCCCGACGCAGCTGGGTTGTTCAGTATATTTATTATTAGGAGCCATGTGTGGATGCACTACTACTACTACGTCCATTATGTTTTGGAAGGGTGACCGATGACCATGCCATGTTGTCTTGTCCTGTCTTGTCTTGTCGTACGTTTGTCTTGTTTTTGTTTCAAAACTTGATTCAGGTTATGTGGTTTGTATTAGTGTCGCTTCCATGTTAGCATAGGACTATGCAACTTTTTATTTTATTTTCTTATTTTTATTTTATGCTACCACAATATTTTGTGTATGGACTCACAACATTTTGTTATCTTTTGTATGTTTCATATGGGTGTGTCACATATACTGTCATTTGATTTACTGTATACCCTGAATCTTGAATAAACAAAACAGTGAAAAAAAAAAAAAGTGCTGTCAGTGCCAGTGGCTCCTCCCACCCTACCTGGTCCTTGCTTGTAGGCCCCGGGCGCCGTCTGGCGGAGCTTACACAGGTTGAAGAAGAGCGGGTGGTGGCTGGCGCCGGCGGGCAGGGGGTGGCGACACCCCGCGGCGGCGGGCTGGGGAGGGGGGCGGGGCCAACAGAGGGGAAGCGGTTGAGGAAGGTGATGGTGGTGGAGGTGGTGGAGCGGCTGGTGATGGAGGAGGTGGTGGTGGTGGAGGTGGTGGAGGTGGGAGGGGTCCAGGGGGACGACGGCCGCGCCGTTCTCCACCAATCGGCTCTCGGGAGACTCTGACAGCGTCTGCAGCGTCTGCCCCGCCGGCATTATGGCTGTTCACGGTCATGACATTTTAGAGTTGATTAAAACCCATTCTGACCTGAGATCAGATTCTAAAAAAATGTCTATTACATCCTGACAGTTTACCATTCTGACCTGAGATCAGATTCAAAAAATGTCTTCTACATCCTGACAGTTTTCTGAAAAAGCTATGTTTCTATGTCAGTCGTTATTCGATTTTAAAAAAATAGCAGACCTACAAGCTCATAGCGCGCCACTCGGTGGCGCGCTATGAGCTTGTAGATCTGCTATTTTTCAATAGCTAAAGCATAACATGATGCTAACACCAGAATGGGTTAATACAAATAAACTGAGATGAACGATGGATTGTGATTTTTTGCCATTGGAACATCGTACATACTGTACATCAAAATTACGTTACTAGTGTTTTTTTACTGCCTTTCAGGATTCGTGAACAATTAGCCCTTCACTAAATCCCACCCCAAAAAAGCGATTGTCCAATCATGCCACTCCAAATAGTTTAGCAACGGTTGCTATGCAGGTCAAGCTTTCTTCGCTGCCAACGTGCCTATTGGACAAGGATGGGTTGGGGAGGGACTTAGTGAAGGGCGAATTGCACCAGCCGATATGGAAAATGAAACAAAATAGCCGACAATGATTTGACAGCTACCAATAATCTAAACAAAGAATGTACTCTTTTTATTTTACTAGAGGGGTGTTAGCGTCATGTCATGCTTTAGCTATTGAAAAATAGCAGATCTACGAGCTTGTAGGTCTGCTATTTTTGAAAAATCGAAGAACGACTGACATAGAAACATGGCTTTTTCAGAAAACTGTCAGGATGCAGAAGACATTTTTAGAATCTGATCTCAGGTCAGAATGGGTTAATGTTTGTGTTGGGACAAACTGGTTACATACACCAAAAGCTGGACATATACAGTAGGCCCTCAACAATCGCTACAAGCTACTGTACAAGCTGCTCTACAAGCTCACAAAGTCATTGTGAGTTACTTCACAGCCTACTGTGAGCTTGTAGATCATCCATTTTCATTCATACAGATGAATGGATGCTCACTTGTTTGGGATCGTCTGAAGAAAAATAAATTGCGATCATGCAATAATTACCGCCCGGTATGTAATAACTGTGCTGGACTTACCTGGCATCACAACGGTGCAGTGCTGCTGAGGGGCCGACCCCGACGTCAACGGGCCCGGGGGCCCCTGAAGAGCCCCCGGGCCCCCGCCCCCGCCGCCGACCAGGGCCACGGCGCAGCTGATGGTGTCGTACGACAGCGAGCGGGCCACGGGCGGCCGTCCGTGGCCGCCGCCGCTCCCCGGTTCGCCGCCGTCGGTGACCTTTGGCCCCGCTCGGGAGACGGGAGATTGTTGGGGGGAGAATCCAAACAGGACGTCCAGAGAGACAGATCTGGAATCAGTGACCTCTGTGTCCTGAAGACAGGGAGGGGGGGGGGGTTAGGGTGAACCCATTTAGACCTGACGACGATTCTACAAATGTCTTCTAAAACCCTATGTTTCTGTCAGTGGTTCTCAAACTATTTCATGTCAAGGACCCCAAACATTTGTAATGTATTTGTAAATCGTTACACACTATCTCTATAGTCATGTGTTCAAGACGAATCCGTAAATTATTTCATATTCCATCCTAATTGGCTAACATTGGCTTTCAACGTTTACAGGATTGGCCTGTTTTGAACAAAAAGCCTCAAATCATGAACGCAGGATGCAATTTACTTGACATCTTTCACACACTTTCCTACTAGGCTGAGGAATATATCCCACACTCTTTTCACATTGGCCTGTTATAGCGGCACCAACAGGTGGATGTTTGCAAAACACACTTTTGGAACAAAATGCCTCAAATCATCCAATTGCCATCCAAGGCGTAAGAAGAAATGGCACCCTTCTTTTCACATTGGCCTATTATAGCGCCACCAGGAGGCCACAACCTAGTGGCCTCCAGTGCAATAGCGCTGATAGAATCTACTGTTTGCCGAATCTGTCTTGATAGATTAATAGTTGATAGGAGGTTGCCATGGTTATCACTTATCACATATTTCTAAACAGATTACTTGGAGGCCAGTCGGGAGCCGTGTGGAACTCCATATTTGGGCGAGACTTTATCTGATGACGCCAGACTCACATCAGCTCAGCCTAAAAGTTGGTAAGGAGCGATGGAGGGGGTCAGCGTATCCCAAGTCTTGCTTTCGCTCTGGTTTTGTCCCTGGTCAGCACGTTAATGTGTCCGACTGCAAAGGCTCAGCTGCCAGTGGATTTGAGGCTCTGTAGCCGCTTCCGATTGCAGCATACCGGTTCTCCTGGCACCAGCAGGGACACCTGTGGGATCTCTCAGGTCAGGTCCCGAGGGCCGGCCACTGCAAAGATTTCTCTGGAGAGTGTTGACGTGTTGGATGGTTGGATGTGAACATGGCCGATAGTGGTGGTCCTCCAGCAGTGAAGAGATACGACCCATCCAGTGTCTCCTCAGTGAACATGGAGACCATCTCGTCTCTGACGGAGCTGGACGATCTGGAGAGAATCTACCGGCAGCTCTGTGACGAAGAGAAAGAGGTGGAGGCTGAGCTGGACAAACTGGTGGCGCAGCAGGGAACCATTCATAGCGAGATGTCGTCACTGCAGAGCATGGGACCCAACTTACGGTTGACTGAACGAGATGCCAGTCAGCTATCAGGCATGATCACGTTTACCTGCAGCCTGGTTGAGAACGTGAGCCGAAAAGTACGACAGCTTGACCTGGCAAAGACACGGCTTGGTGAGGTCATCCAGCGGGCGGACGACATCCTAGATCTTGAGTTCTGTACGGATGGCGTGCAGACAGCTTTGCGTAATGAAGATTACGAGCAGGCTGCCGCCCACATCCATCGTTATCGGTCTCTGGACCAATCGGTCATTGAACTGATCCGCAAGGAAGAAGAGAGCAGTGCCGTGGATGCCAGTCTGAGGACGCTACAAGAGGCGGAACAGAAACTGAAGGTCATTGTGTCAGAGCGTCTGGACGAGGCAGTGGCAGCCGTTGACCTGGCACAAGTGGAGAGATTCTTCAAGATCTTCCCTCTGTTGGGCCTCCATCAAGAGGGCCTAAGCCGCTTTGGCAAATACCTCTGCAGCCAGATGGCCTCCAAAGCTGAGGAGAACCTTCTCCAAGTGGCAGCTGGAGACCTAGGGATGAGAGCACCAATGGTCTTCGCCGACAGTCTGACGCTGTTACTGGAAGGTGTCGCTCGCATGGTGGAGACCCATCAGCCCATCATAGAAACACACTACGGTCCCGGCCACCTGTACACCCTCAGCGCACACCTGCAGCAAGAGTGTGACCGTCAGGCTCAGAAGATAGTGGATAAGTTCATCCAACAAAGGGACTACCGCAACAAGTTTCAGGTTGTCCAGAACAGCATGAAGAGGAGCGCACCACCACCGCCGCCGCCACAGAGAATCGAGCCCAGGGAGTTGGACCCCGTCCTGACGGAGGTGACCCTAATGAACGCCAGGGCCGAGCTCTACTTGCGTTTCCTGCGTCGTCGCGTCACGGCGGCCGACTTTGAGGTTGTGGACGGCGGCCGGAGCGTCACACGGGATGACCGTCAGCGGAGCGTGGAGGAGCTGCTCAAACACTGCTCGCTGAGCACCACCATGCAGGAGCTGATCGGTCACTACGTTCCAATGGAGGAATATTACATGAGAGAGACCGTCCGCAAGGCCGTCGCCACGGACACCCACGAGAGGGGCCAGCTGACGTCCAGCATGGTGGACGGCTGCTTCTACGTGGTGAAGAAGTGCGTCGGCAGAGCCTTGTCCAGCTCCAGCGTGGACTGCCTGTGTGCCATGATCAACCACGCCACCGCCGTGCTGCTGTCCGACTTCGGGGAGGCGCTGTGCGTCAAGCTGAGGCACGGTTTCCCCGCCGCCGCGCTGCAGGACTTCCAGCGCGGCGCCGTCAGCGGCGCCGTCAGCCTCGTGCAGAGCAGCTTGCAGCAGCACGCCAAGTTCAACGCCTCGGGGGTCACAGAGAGCACGGAGAGAGCCAAGGCTGCGTTCATGGTGACGTTGAACAACGTGGAGGTCTGCAGTCGGAACATCGTCGTTCTGAAGAGGAACCTCGAGAACGATTGTTCCAGGTTGTTCCCCACGCAGGGAACGGGTTCAGGCGAACGAGCCAAGATTGACAGCTGTCTGTCGGACCTGGAGAACACGTCTGGCAAATTCAAAGATCTGTTACAGGAGGGTCTAAGTGAGCTGAAGGACACCGCCATAAAGCCACTGGTCAAAGTGTGGATCGGCGGTCTCCTGTCCACCTCACACGACATAGAAGAGGAGAGGTTTAATGACTACGAGGCCAACGACCCCTGGGTACAACCGCTCATTGTTCATTTGGAGCAACTCACGGCCGAGTTCAAGGTGGCCCTTTCTCCAGTCATCTATGACCAGCTGACCAGTCTGATGACCAGTCTGGTGTCCACCGAGATGGAGAAGACCGTCCTCAAATGCACATTCAGCAGGCTGGGAGGGCTGCAGTTTGACAGGGAGCTGCGTTCTCTCGTTGCCTACCTCACCACCGTAACCAGCTGGACCATCAGGGACAAATTTGCTAAACTGACACAAATGGCCATCATCCTCAATTTGGAGCGGGTAGATGAGATCCTGGACTACTGGGAACCGACCCCGGGGCCTCGGACATGGAGACTGACCCCGACGGAGGTCCGTCAGGTCCTGGAGCGCCGCATCGACTTCTGCAGCGAGGACATCAAGAGACTGCAACTCCAATAGCCAATTCACCTGAACAGTTTGTGTAAATGTGTGTTTTGCATCTACTACTACTACTTATGCCCTATATTATTTGTCGGATGAAATACGACTGTGGTTATTACTTGCGCAAGCAGAGCGCGCAAGTACTAGTTTCGCCCGGGACTCTTATGCACCGTCCCAGCAATTTTGATGCGTATGCACCGTCCCAGCAAATGACGTAATAACTAATTGTGCCTGATACGGCAGTGGTGCCATGTATACATAGGAGCATTAACTTTAATCCTCCCAACACTAAAACATATCGTCATTACGTCACCATCGAAAACCAATTACACTCTGGCATTGGGTCCTTTAACCCACATCTTTATTACGTAATCATTGAGAGCTAGTTATACATATACTATGTATATGTATAAAACCAATGGTTTTCGATGGTGGTGACGTAATGACGATATGTTTTAGTGTCGGGAGGATTAAAGGTAATGCTCCTATGTATACATGTATGTAATCTGGCACCACTGCCGTATCAGGCACAAGTAGTCATTACGTCATTTGCTGGGACGGTGCATACACATCAAAATTGGTGGGACGGTGCATACGGCACAAAGCAACCACAGTATACCGCTAATCAACTTACAAATTACATATACATAGTATATGTATAACTAGCTCTCAATGATGACGTAATAAAGATGTGGATTAAAGGACCCAATGCCAGAGTGTAATTGGTTTTCGATGGTGACGTAATGATGATATGTTTTAGTGTTGGGAGGATTAAAGGTAATGCTCCTATGTATATGCATAAAGTAGGTAGGTAGCAAATAGTTAAACCTAATAATTCAACATTTCAAACGTTCCTTCACAGAGAAACTGAGATTTGACAGTTTGTAGCAGTCGAAAGTACTTGCGCGCTCTGCTTGCGCACTAGTAGGCCCTAGGTCTACTAGTGTGCAACAAGCAAGTATGCACTCGACAGAGTGCAGTTCTAGTTTCCGCTATTTTTGCCAGGGGTGTACCGATTGGGAAATTCTGGGCCAATACCAAAGTGCAAAATATAAATTTGTCCGACAGCCTATGCTTTTTTTGTTTGTTTGTTTTGCTTTTGTTGAAACAAATTCTTGAAACAAATCCTCATTATAAAAAGCTAAGCACCCATCTTGTGCCACACCTTATCCCTAAACTTATTTTGCCTTTTTTTTTTTTTTTTTTACTATTTTGAAGAATATTTTAAAATAGTCGAATAGCCGATTGACACGTTGTGAGCTTGGAGAATCATTTCCATGTTAAGAATCTTCATAATTTCAAATATTTTAACCCATTTAGTCCCGAGGACGATTCTACAAATGCCTTCTAAATCCTGACATGTTTTCTGAAAACCCTGTTTCTGTCTGGCATTTACATGTTAAGAATTTTAAAACATTTCACAGGAAATATGAACCTTATATGGAATATAAAACTGGGAGTCCTTGAAATTGAAAAGGTTTGAGAATCATTGTTCTATCCAAAGATATGGGGCTCCATATAGCCCCGACAATACAGACACGCACGCACGCGTCCTTCATTCACGGATCGCACAGGGGGAGGGGGAGAGGAAGTTACAAATGGAAGAGTGTGTGTGTGTGTGTGTGTGTGTGTGTGTGTGTGTGTGTGTGTGAGTGTGTGTGTGTGTGTGTGTGTGTGTGTGTGTGTGTGTGTGTGTTACCTGAGAGGCGGGTTTAACCGGGATGGGTTTGATGAGGTTTGGGTTTCCATACAGAACACTGCTGCCCCCTATCTGCTTTGGTTCAGAACTACTTCCTACCTAGAGGGGGAGAGAGAGAGAGAGAGAGAAAGAGAGAGAGAGAGAGGGAGAGAGAGAATCGTTAGTCTTTCTTAACTCTGAGTGTACAAATGGAACCAAATGGATCGGTAAGGGTCCATTTGACTCCATGTGTTAGTCTTTAAGACTCTATAAGCACTTCCGCGTTGGCTACAGAAGCGGGGCGTGGTTAGGCCCAAACCTCTGGTTGGATAAAAATTGGTATCCCGACCTGAAAATGCCCTTTCTGTTTACTAAAGAGCTGGAGAGACAGGGAGAATCCTGTTATTGAACAAACACTAGTCTATACTATAGCAACACTGTAAAATGTATGGCTGAAGGGTGTTTCAACAACCGTGTATAGTTCACTGTGTGAGTTACTGGGTGTGTGGGTGGGATTTGAAGTGTGTTCACATGTGCACAATCTGAAGTTGTTTGGATGTTACCAAGATGAATGGAGTAGATGTAGGAATGCAGTGTCCAAGTAGATGAACATGTAAACCCCCCCCCCCCCCACAGGTTTCAGACAGTGTAGCAGTACTGTGTGGTTGTTGCAACAACTCTACTTATATCTCGTTTGATCTTGCATTACATCTCATAATATGTTTAACCCATTTTGGGAGGGAACGACTTTTGGTGTTTTAAAAAAAACAAAATAAATAATAATAATAACTTTAAAAAAGTACGTAATTTATTCAAATTGTTGTTAATGCAATTTACGAGCTGTGTTCGCTTCCCAC
The DNA here is from genome assembly GCF_963924005.1 of Protomyctophum bolini. Classification (NCBI taxonomy): domain Eukaryota; kingdom Metazoa; phylum Chordata; class Actinopteri; order Myctophiformes; family Myctophidae; genus Protomyctophum; species Protomyctophum bolini. Next base: position 24,295,339 of record NC_137884.1, on the reverse strand, counting down.
GTGCGGGCGTCTTACATGTTTGTTTTGTTTTATGGACCTTTTGTGTCTGCGATAAAGTTTATCTATTATTAGACCTTAGGTTTTCAAACTGAGTTTGAATAAATATCAGATCTGCAAGCAGCTTACAACACGTCACAGTGTGATGCGTTGTGCATGAGCTTGTAGATCTGTTACATTGGAAAAGTGTTGACAAAATGCTGACATATCTTATCTTAACCCCCCCGACACCAAAGCTTTTGAAATAGGGCTCCATGGCCCCCACTGTCTTTATATTAACCCATTCTGAACGGGAACCCCTTTTGGTGTTATGAATTATGTTATGCTTTAGCTATTGAAAAATAGCAGATCTACAAGCTCGTAGCGCGGCACCGAGTGCCGCACTACGAGCTTGTAGATCTGCCATTTTAGAAAGATCGTGAAAACGTGGTGCAAATCTTTGAATATATATTCTTTCAGAGCGAACGTTTTTTAACTCAAGTATTTGCTTCTGGAACAACATATTTTCAGATGTGGGTCCACAGCCAAATACAGATAATTCTGGGCTTGATGGCCTTGATGTGAAAAAGTTTGAGCACCACTGACACAGAAACATAGGTTTTCAGACAACCTTTAGGATTTAAAAGACATTTTTTTAGAAGTTATTCTGTCTTACTCTGTTGTATTCGGTGCGTGCTTTGTTCAGCAGCTGCAGGATGTCCACGGCCTTCTCCTCTCCTCGTTCAGGAGACACACATCCGTCCTGAGACTGATCCGAGACCTGCTCCTGTTGGCTCAGACTACACACACACACACATGCATTAACACCCTACACTGATCTGACCTGCATGAGGGTTATTTATGCGTTCATTTTATCTTTTTGCTGTGGTTAAATTCATACTCACGTCTTTATTCTCTGAGCGATGCGCACGCAGTCCGTGTTATTGTAGAACCAGATGCCACGGATCGTCACTGAAAGACAGGCAGGCAGACAAGAGTTGAGGATTCATTGTCTTATTGGCATTTTAAGCATAGTATGATCCATAATGCACATAAAGACTCACCGCGCGTGAGCGTGCACGAGCGTCCACGTGAGTATTTTGGCTGCTTTTAGGTAAACGTCACTGTCCGTTAGCATAAAGATCTCGTTTTCTCGGGGCCGGTTGGGAACCAGTTAATTGGCTATGACAAAGTGGTTAATAAGACTTAGTAATTAGAATGATTTCGTGTTGATGCATTTTTAAACCACGATTCTTGTTGAATTGAAAAAGGAATGGATAGAAATACTCATTAAGAAAGAAATGGACAGTTTCAGCCCCACATAACACATAAAACACCCAAAAGTCTCAACACAATAGTGTAGCATTGTGCTGTTCTGAGACCAGTGTTCAGCATGCTGTGCAGGCAGACATACAGGCAGACATGTACAGTAAACGGTCTATTATTAGCCATTTAGCTAGCTGTAAATCCAAGCTTTACAAAGACTAGTTTCCCAGACAGAGGGAGCATTAGACTCACAAATACAGAAAGAAATATATTGTTATTGTTCTCATGGGATTTGTAGGGAAACTGAGACAAACACAGAGCAGCTCTGTCTGAGAATTATTTCAATCTGCTTTTGTAAGTAAAGAGTAGATTTGGAGGGGAAAAATCATACCCGTGTGAAGTGAGGGGCGCTCTTATCACCGTACATCACCATGGCATAAAATATTTACTCAGACGCAATCACGTCAAATTCTCCATTCATTGTCAATGGAATTTAATGTTGTCATTAGTCAATTAATGGACCTACATGAAATTAACCCGTTTGAACCAGGCTGACCCGCCAAGCTGTTTGCTTGAAGTTGAAAACCATGCACCTGTTCACCTTACAATGTAAGGTGAACAGGTGCATGGTTTTCAACAAGGCTTACATGCTGCAGGCATTGTACTATACTTGTGAGGACGAGGACGTCAACATTTTCGGACGGCAGTTTTATAAATGACATACATTTTATAAATGCCAATATTGAGCCATTGTCAGCTATTTCTGAAGTGTAATACCGGCGGCCCCTACATTCTGTTCCTAATCACAACAACCTGTATCGTTTCCTAACTGTGAGCCTCTCTAAGAATAGTTTTTAAGCGTAAAACATCCATTTATCTTGTGAGGAAGATTGTCCTCACAGATTATTATAGGACTTTTGGCTCTCACAACTTAAGTACTAGAAGTGAGTGAGTCAGACAGTCAGTCAGTCAGTCAGTGACACACGCACACGCACAGTCCTGGGAAAATCAGTCCCAGGACCAAATAAGTCACTGGGGGGGAGGGAACGAGAGAGAGAGAGAGAGAGAGAGAGAGAGAGAGAGAGAGAGAGAGAGACTTCTAAGACCAAGTAGACCAAATGTTCCCATAGCTCCGACTGTTTTCTGATTGGACTAAAACAGTAAGTGCCTATCATAAATGGGGAGAGGGATGAAGGAGGGAAGATACAGAGACAGTCATAGAGAAAGAGAGGGCGCAGAATGATGTCATGTGTTTAGTAGCAGTGTTGCTGAACACACACACACACACACACACACAGGGAGCTGTGTCACGTCTGAAATGAAGAGCGTCACTTGCAGCTACGTCAGTGGAGGCGACATCATCAGAGATCCATGCAGAGCAGAAAGTCAGTGGAAGCCACGACAGTGACCACTACAGAGAAGAACCTCCACTACATTTACATTGAAGACCTTGAAGCTCTTTGGAGTCGAGTCATTTTAAAGCAGGAGAGTCTTAACTATACTAGTAGGAAAGCTGAGACGGAGACAGGGTAGGAGAGACGGACAGTAGGACAGCTGAGAGGGAGACAGGGTAGGAGAGACAGACAGTAGGACAGCTGAGAGGGAGACAGGGTAGGAGGGAGAGACAGTAGGAAAGCTGAGAGGGAGACAGGGTAGGAGAGACAGACAGTAGGAATTAGGAAAGCTGAGAGGGAGACAGTGTAGGAGAGACAGACAGTAGGACAGCTCAGAGGGAGACAGGGTAGGAGAGACAGACAGTAGGAAAACTGAGAGACAGACAGGGTAGGAGAGATAGACAGTAGGACAGCTGAGAGACAGACAGGGTAGGAGAGACAGACAGTAGGACAGCTGAGAGACAGACAGGGTAGGAGAGACAGACAGTAGGAAAGCTGAGAGGGAGACAGGGTAGGAGAGACAGACAGTAGGACAGCTGAGAGGGAGACAGGGTAGGAGGGAGAGACAGTAGGAAAGCTGAGAGACAGACAGGGTAGGAGAGACAGACAGGACAGCTGAGAGGGAGACAGGGTAGGAGAGACAGACAGTAGAGAAGATGGTTGGATCTGCTGCCAGACCAGCGGGGGCAGATGTGTAGCTGAATCTGAACCATTGAGATCGTATGGAGACCAGTTGCGTCATTCTACAATTGTCATCATGGACAGCTTGTTGTGACTGTCCTATACCTCCGAGTCTAAAAGGTCTCCTGGAACTGGCTATTGTCAAACCTTGCCCTACACTGGTTGTGTTTGGTAGAAATGAGATATGAGACGTTGTGTTGCCGGTGGCTGCGTGCGTGCTGAAGGATTAGCTGTGCTTTGAGGAAAAGACTCCATCGCTTATCCACAAGAACGCTGTCCCTCCGGCTCCCCAGAGTCTGCTTTTTAAACAACTTCAAACTGGCTCTGAGGAATCGCTACAATCTTTGTTTTCAACAGGAGGGTTAAAATGTTGAATATAGTCTATATATCTTTTTTTTTTAAAACAACATTACATCAAGGAGAGGTTGAAGACTTGGTGAGTAAAGACATCATTTTGTACTTTACAGCCACAGCTATGGTTATCCACTTTAGAGTTATTCTACAGTCCCTGGGGCTTCTATGAACTCATGTTTGTAGAAGAAATACATCCGTACAGCAGAAAGGAAACGAGACCTGGACTAGTATCAACACAGCTACTGTCACGTCTCCAACCAACACAGACAATCCACAACAACATTGTGGTACTGAAGAAAGACGCAAGGCGACACACAGTTGACTCAACCAATCCATCCAATGTGAGGAATCACTCCTCCTGAACACCAAAACCAAACAGCTACGTTTTTCTGTTTGAGCAACGGTGTAGTCCAGATAGAAACAGCCCACATCAAGGATCGGCGTTGACTACTGAACACCGGGCAACCTAACGCTCCATTTAAAGCAACTTGGGAGAGAAATCCCAAGCAACATTCAGGTGAATTAAAATACTGACTTAACCCATTTTGGACTGATGTCGATTTAAAAAAAAAAAGGCTTCTAGATCCTAATAGTTCTCTGAAAAACCCATGTTTCTATGTGTCAGTGGTGCTCAACCTTTTTCATGTCAAGGACCCTCAGAATTATCTGTATTGGGCCACGGACCCCCATCTCAAAATATGTTGTTCCAGGGACCCCCTATAAGCAAATATTTTAGTTAAAAATGTTCATCTGAACGATCTGAAATATAATATTCAAAGATTTGCACCACATTTTCACAACTTTTCCAAAAAAAAAAGCAGACCTACAAGCTCGTAGCGCGACACTCAGTGGCGCGCTATGAGCTTGTAGATCTGCTATTTTTCAATAGCTAAAGTATAACATAATGCTTGAAACACCAAAAGGGGTTCCCGCCCAAAATGGGTTAAACTACTCATACTGTATGTGTCGGGTTGGGGTAGTTCGAGCCGGTAAGATTTATTAGGGGTTGAAGTTAAGGCTAATTTCTACTTGGTTGTGGTAGATCTACAAGCTCACACGTCACGGCGCGCTTTAGTGTTAAAAAAGGAAAACAAAGAAAGGTAAAGGTGACACTTTGTGTCCTAGAATGATGATGTCCTCACAAGTATAGTGATACAAGTGTGTGTGTGTGTGTGTGTGTGTGTGTGTGTGTGTGTGTGTGTGTGTGTGTGTGTGTGTGCGTGCGCGTGTGTGTGTGTGGAGCAGCCATGTTTAGAGGTCTGTTCCAGAGAAGGCCCCGACATAAGAGGCTGCTGGAGGAACCAGAAGTGAGGTTCAAAGGTCAGCTGGTGTCAGAGACGGAGCTGGGATACACCTACGTACGACCTGGAGGTAGGACGGGGTTAAAGGTTAAAGGTTAAAGCACGACACCCGTTTTCAACCAGTAACCAGAGAAGTGACCTCGCGTTGCACGCATCCGCCTCGTTGACGGCAGACTGCTGGGCGTGCGCTGGCGCTTTGGCATGGGGGGGGGGGGGGGGGGGTCAGGTCAACATATGGAATGAATTCTGTACTGGCCATATAAAGATGTATGCACATCCATGAAGTGGTAAAGTGAGTTTAACGTCGTTTAATGCGATCATATTGGACTTTTCGGGTTGGATGTATGGGCTGTCAAGGCCAGGAAGTAGTTTTTTGGCACTCAGTAGGCGTTCCCGCATAACTTCCTGGTTTTCATGATGATGTCACGACGTACATACCCTCTATTAGGAGCATGTCTTGAGTGAGTGTACAGGGTTTACTTTACTCTATTCGGGACAGTGTATATTGATGAACATTACATTAAAAATGCAGTGTAAATATACCAGATTTAGCTAAATTTCCATCTGCAGTCCCCAGACATCAAACAATACAAACAGGACATGGCATACAAATACCTAGTACATTTCAAATGTTGAGAACTCTAGTCTTCGCCGGCTGCCAGGCACGGCTGCACTAATAACTTTGGGGCGGGCCCGTCTAGAGATGGAATGGACAGGTATAAATAAGTCACAAGGGAAACATCGAAGAGGAAGGATGGATGAGGAAGGATCATCATATCGGAATGTCAGAACAGGTTCCGATATATATTATCCATATATGGAGATCTTGAGGTCAGATGTAGAGTTGCTGGCCAATATTGATGACATCAGGGACCTCCATATATGGGCTTAACTGCGACAGCAGGTCGCATTTACTATGACATCAGGGATTCTCCATCCTTGATGATGTCACGTGATGTCACGAGACCTGGGCACCATTATACGGGGGCTTGCCTGGGGTGACCGACCAAACAACACTGACGGGAAAATGCACGATTCCATACCTGGTCCGGTTCTCACTAATACTCATTATAAGAGGTGTCTGTCTGTCTGTCTCACTCACTCACTCTGTGTCTCAGAGGAGGGGCTGTGGACAGTTCCGACACATGCCTACCAATGACATCATCGGTGGGCAGGTTTGGTCATTTCGAAACAACATTAAAAAACTTGTCTCTCTTTTATTAATGCAAGAACAATGGCTTTTTCTAGTAAGAGAAAAGTCGTAGTTTCTATTTAGCTTGGAATCTCCATCGATGATGTCACTGGTAGGCAAAGTTTCTTAACTGATGGATTGTGAGTGTGTAGATCTGAGAGAGAGAGAGAGAGACAGAGAGAGAGAGAGAGAGAGAGAGAGAGAGAGGACACTAAATCTTTTGACTGTCCTCTCACAAGCTGTGTAGAGTAGACTGTACTTGCATGCAGCACAATGCTCAAACTACTGCAGGAGATGTGGTAGTCTATGAGATAGTTTTCGGGTTTTTTACTGTTCCGTTTTGTATTTTAATTCTAAACAGAACATGTTGTTCTCGGCTCTTTGCCACAATAGGGTGAACCACATGTTTCATCTTCCTTGTAAAGAAGCAACAAAAACATTATTCAGCCGTACAGTGCCATTGGTAAAAGGTTGTGACAAGATAGTTCAAGATAGAACATAAAATAAGTCAATATATCACGTTGACTTGGTGTGCAATGTTTCCTCGTGTCATTCTCGCCTACAATGTTTCGTGACGTGCTGCGTGTTGCCTTGCGTCTACGAACACTATAAAAGGAGAGGTCACGCTTCCCTGACGTCTCCTTAGCTCCAAGTTTTATGTAATTCCCAGGTTTCCCTCAAGTCTCTTTAGTTACCGGGATGCAGGGATGGTCTTTTAGAGGAGTCCCAGGGACATTTTATGAGTCGTTAGGAGTTATACTTTTACATTTATACATTTAACTCCCATTTAATTTCATATGGTTGCGAACGCAGTGAGCACTTACTATGAGACCTAGCAGATCATGTCTGTGTGTCTGTCTGTCTGTCCCGATTTTGTGCCCATATATGGAGCTGAGTGATTTGTTTGTGATTGATGCAAGTGTCTGTCCCGCTGTTACGTCACCAACCATGACTCAGCCATAACCATATAAGGAGTCCCCAAAGCAGCTATACGTCCTAAACCCAAATATGTACGAGCTGCATTCGCTTCCCGCGTTTGCGCGTCTTACTTGTTATATTCATGTAGAAAACAGACGAAGAAATTATTATTATAACTAAAGCTAGCAATAAATAAACTAGAATAAAAAAAACAGTACAGTAGTGCATCCCATGGATGCAGAGGTCGTTGTTGTCATCTATAAACTGCGTTTTGGGATGCCAAATGCATTTAACCCATTCTGACCTGAGATCAGATTCACACGCGGTTTCCACTGGACACACACTGGTCTGATGAACCCATTCTGACCTGAGATCAGATTCATACGAGGTTTCCACTGGGACACACACTGGTCTGATGAACCCATTCTGACCTGAGATCAGATTCTAAAAATGTCCGTCGTTCTTCGATTTTTCAAGAATAGCAGACCTACAAGCTCGTAGCGCGCCACTCGGTGGCGCGCTATGAGCTTGTAGATCTGCTATTTTTCAATAGCTAAAGCATAACATGATGCCAACACCAAAATGGGTTCCCGTTCAGAATGGGTTAATCTCTGGTCCCTTAGGCTTATAATGGTTTGTTGGAAAGTTTCCTGGATGTGAAACTTCCTGTCACAGCGAAGGAATAATATGAATGAATAGCGAAAATAGCCTATATCTACAAACAAACTCCCAACTCAATTGCCAATCACGATGCAATGCCTTGTGAATGTCGTATAGACCGGCTATTTCTGATAATGTACGCCTGGCCCTGATGTCTAATAATGACATGTCCAAAAGAAGAATGCCAGGGCTAAAGTGGCCACGGAAGTGGTATGAAACCAACCACACTACATTGTGTGAGCGAGTACAAGTCAGCCTCAGCAGAGCTCCTCCATTTCCCTGGAGTTTGGTGTGTGTGTTTGTGAGCCCCTTGCGGTATCTCCACATGTATTTTTAGACCCCAGAGGGCTACTGTGTGCCAGCAGCCACAGCTCCTCTGAGAGCCGCATATCTGTCTACTGATTAGATTCCACGACCTCCCCCGCCCACACAGGTCACGCTACGCAGGACATTACGGTCAGGTGGGTCACTGGGTCTCAACCGCTGGGTCCGGAACCCAAACATGGGTAGTAGTGAGCCACTATGGTGAGGGGACAAAGACTGACTCCCAGAACATTGGTACCATGTTTTCACTGAAATACTTTCAACACAAACATTGTAACTGATCCAAATCCAACTGCTAACATACTGCATTCGGCCAGTGGTTCTCAAATGTTGTTATTTCAGAGACTCCCGTAATTCTGAGAGCATACATTTGCATACGTGTACGACTGTACGCTCTCAGAGTTACAAGCCTGTACAATTGGAATCCACTCATGGATCCCGGAGGGTCCCTGGACCCCACTTTGAGAACCACTGCTGTAGGCTTCTAGCTTAGCATTTAATAGACAGATGATGATATTGATTGATTGATTGAACAGCATGTCATACAGGCAGACAGTAAGGCTAAAATTATAATAACACAACCTGGTGTCTTGTTTGTCATTGTGGAAAAAATGTGGTAATAACAAATTAGCTTGGTAACTAAATGAGCTGACAGTTCTATACGGTCCTCAGGTGTTGAGCACCACAGCCATTCTACTCAGAACTTGGCTGAAGCACGTTGTACTTGACTTTGGGGATTTCTACGGTTAGATACCGTTTTGTCGACAAAAGGTTCCATGATTTGAGACAACCTAGAAAGGTCATGTGACCGACGGCCGGGCTACACCAGGCTTTTCGCGCACGTTTCCCCTAAAACGCGAACCCTGCGTACGCACACCTAAATCCGTGCGTGTGTGCGTATTCACGTAAACGGGCACTGAAAAGCCTGGCGTAGCTTGGCCTTCAAGTAGTGCTGTGCCTCTAGTTTCCATGGTAATCAAGTAGGGGTGCATATTATGTCATCAAACTAATCGATTTAATATAGAAGAACCGGACAAATCGATAGTTTCATTAAATAAATATAATAGATAAACAATGATTCACGACGTGCCACATCGCGACACGTTGTGAGCCATTTTCACCGTTGTGCGATGAAGTATTTTTGACAGTTTGGCGAGTGGCGTCTCGCTGGACAGCCTTATGGGATAATCTACACAGACAACAAAGCAGATTTCCTCAAGTCAGTCGGGCATTTTGGTCCAAAGGGATTTACGAAGAAAGACCTTGCGGTCTTGTTTCCATTCGGGTCCCTGCATGCACTCACACACACACATACAGTCATGGACAAGAATCTAAAACAGTAATTTGTTCACCTCCTCTCCCTCTGACCTGCTGACAGGTGAACTTGTAGGTCTGTTTTAAAGGAGGCCAGTGATTGGCTTGTTTTAAGGGAAGGGGGCGGGGCATTCCACACCTGAATAGCAGTGCTGAGGAAGGTGAATTTACCCATATTTGTTTTATAAGTGGGCGGCACCAGATCATTGTTTACGCTCCCTCTAGTTTTGTAGCTGTGGGTGTCACTCACTTTTTAAAAGGTTCAAGGTTCTTTATTACCCATTTTCAATTGTTTGACCCTGTCTTCTACCCGGAGCCAGCCAATGCTATCCAGATGCTCTGCATATAGGTGGGTCATTGGTCCAAAGGCCTAGAAGAAGTTGAATTAGTTTGTTTTGGTAGATTTGGAGCTTATTCTTCCGTGCCATTGAGATGTTAGAGAACCAGGATGTGCGAGCATAGTCTAATGGGCTCCTAAGTAGACATGTTTCCTAAAAATGCACCCATAAGACGGAGCCAGAGGACTAAAGAATGTGGAATGTAGGTGTGTGTGTGTGTGTGTGTGTGTGTGTGTGTGTGTGTGTGTGTGTGTGTGTGTGTGTGTGCGCGTGTGTGCGCGTGCGTGCATGTGCGTTCATGCGTGTGTGTTTATGTTATCAGTTGAGTGTTGTGTCTATCTAATCTATAGTGGCTGTTTGCTGCCGTCAGACACCAAAGAGGGGTGGAGGGGGACAGACAGTTAGTACCGTTAGTAGACAGTGCAATGTCTCTGTTCCTTATATGGACCTAACGGAGACCACACACCGTGCCGCCTGTCTGCTCCGTTTGTGCTTTACACTGCTGCTTCTCAAAGTGGGGTTCGGGGACCCCCCAGGGGCTCTCAAGGGGGGGTTCCAGGGAGTTCCCACGAAAGAAAAACGTGTAATATGTTACTTTGGCTATCCGATATTAGCCGATCTGCAAGCTCACAATGTGTCGCGATGCGACGTGTTATGAGCTTGTAGAGCTGCAATTTCAGAAACTTTTCAAAGAATGTTTTTCTCCCTAACCTGATTACAGTTTTCTGAAAACCTTATGTTTCTAAATCAGTGATGCTCAAATGTTTTCCTGTCAAGGGGCAAGGATTTGACTTAAAAAAAATTACACGCTATGAGCTTGTATATCTGCTACTTTTTTGTTTTTGTTTTGTTAATAATTTTTATCCAATGATTTTGCAACCGATTTTTTTTCACCCAGTGTGAATTATCTAATGTAATAGAGCAGAGGTTCCCAACCACTGGTACTGGTACCACTGGTACTGGTACCACTGGTGGTACTTGAGACGCTCTCTGGTGCTACACATGCAGAGGAGTCTCCCAAAAAAGGAGAAACGAGAAAAAGTGCCCCTCGGGGCACAGGTCTCCACCAGGGCAGGTCAGGTTGTGGCCTCCTGGTGGCATTTATTTTTACACCTTGGATGGCAATTGGGTGATTTGAGGCATTTTGTTCCAAAAATGTGTTTTGCAAAAATCCACCTGTTGGTGGCGCTATAACAGGCCAATATGAAAAGGGTGGGATATATTCCTCAGCCTAGTAGGAAAGTCTGCGAAAGATTTCAGGTAAATTCATGATTTGAGGGCCAATCATGCAAACTTTGAAAGCCAATGTTAATCAATTAGTATGGAATCTGAAATATCGGACAGATCCGTCTTGAGCACATGACTATAGAGATAGTGTGTGACAATTTGCGGGATTTTTGGATAGAATCTGGAGGAGTAACATCAAAACAATTGTTTTACAAAAGTCAGTCTCCTGGTAACAGACGGACGGACGGAGACACACACACACGGACGGAGTGCAAAACATAATCTCTCCCGAGTCCCCATGCCTTCGGCCCGGTGGAGACAAAAAGACAAAAGTGGAATGAAATATTTGTATTACTACAGGTAGTTCTTCTGACCAAGCAATTGGTTGAAATAGGCTATCCAGCCGTGCTGAAAAGAGCATGAGAGCACACCTAGCCGTAAATAGATGATTTGAGAACGGATTAATCACAGTTCATCAGTTTATATCATTAGTTTTGCCACATTTTCACGATTTCGCAAAAACTTTCGCAGATCTACAATCTCGTAGCGCGGCGAAAGGCTTGTAGATCTGCTGTTTTGTAGATCTGGTATTTTACAACAGCTAAAAGTATACAACATAATGCTTAAAACACCCAAATGGGTTCCCGTCCTGAATGGGTTAAGGGGGTTCCATGGCTATCTGTCTCTGTCTACCTCTACCATTGTATAAGATGTTCGGTGTAAATCACACTGAATTGCCTTGTTGTTGAAATGTGCTATACAAATAAAACTGCCTTGGCTTGCCTTGCCGTTCGTTCTGGCTGGCTGGCTAGTGGCTACGTCTTTACTGTACCCAGAGCCATCTAATGGAAGAGTTACGATATACGGATATAGACGGTGACCCAGAGCCATCTAATGGAAGAGTTACGATATAGAGGGGGCAGAAACCGAGCTGTTCATGCAGCCCTGAACTGAGACACGCTGGAGTTGGAAATACATTGTTTTCAACGAGGGGCGGCGCAAACAAGAGCTATTTTAAGCATGTGTGCAGCATGACAACTGTTTTAAAGTATTGTACAGTAACAACTAAAGTCTTTGTAATGTTTATGTTGTACTATTACTAAAAAAAAACTATCTAAAAGTAAGGGATTTAATATCATTAAAGCTGGGCTGTTGTCCGGGTCCAGGCAGACAGACAGAGACAGTTAAACAGACAGGCATACAGATAAGATATACAGACAGAGAGGTTGACCTGTGTAATGGTATACAGTTCAACTGTATACCATTACACAGGTCAACTACCTGGTAGCTCAACTACCTGTCTGTCTGAGGTGTGTGTGTGTGTGTGTGTGTGTGTGTGTGTGTGTGTGTGTGTGTGTGTGTGTGTGTGTGTACATACGGTGTGTGTTGCGGTACAACAGGAACGGGTCCTGTACTTGGAAGTCCAGGTCTTTGGTGATTGGTTCAGTCAGGTTCTCCGGACGCAGTCTGTTCCTGATGGTGAAGCCATGTCTGGGAGACGCCAGTCTGACCCACACACACACAGAAACAGACACACACACACACACACACACACAGAAACAGAAACACACACGGAAAGATTAATACTTTAATAGACCGTCTGTCCATGGTCTGATGAGTACGATGTGTCTGCCACAGATGTCTGTGTGTCAACGACATGTTTAATTTGCTATCGCGGTCAACATATTCTCAGGTGGGGTTCCAATACAGACATTCTTTTTGGGGGGTCTTCGATATGAAAACGTTTGAGAACCACTGATGTCCAGAAGGTATATACTGTATTTGAACAGTGAGGTGGTCGTAATTGAGAAATAAACCAGGCGACGCAAGAACCCGACACAAAGTGGAGGGCTGGGTTTTGTTCACTTTTGTACAGTACAACCTTTGTAATAAAAAATAAGTGAACGCTTGGCCGGCACTACTACATACTAGCGCTGACGTAGCAGTGTATTGTTTACTTTTATACACGCAGCACTGTATTGTTGCACTGTACCGTAGTTCGTTTACTGATGTAACCGTGACTTGTAAACTGTGTACTAATGTCAGCAATATCCTTTTTGTGCTCGACACTATTGTAACCTTGTTGCTTTTCACTCTTTGTGAATGAAAAGTGCAATACAAATAAAACACGTTATTATTCGCATTAAATAACAGTACACTAGCATGTCTGAGAGGTCATTTTGACCGTTTTTTTTTTTAAGATTTTGAAGTTGATTATCTTTGAGCCCATGAAGCTTTCAGAAGGTTCCCCCCCTTCCATGACCATCATCATCCACCATCATTCTATCATCTCAGACATTTTGGACATCTGAAACATTTTCTAAATATGAATTTAAGCACATGCTACTTATTGTGTCTCATTTTACTTCAGTCATGCTAGTGTGTAAATTGACGGTAAACTTGGATGCAGATTAATCAGTGTATAAATAACATGTGTATTCCTCATTACCTGGTGTAGATGAACAGTGTTCCCTCCATGTCCGTCTTCTCCTGCACAAAACAAAACAGTGACATGGTGTTATCAACAAGCATCCTCACATGCTGTTGGACAGTACTGTAGGGATCCTTTTAAGTAACGATTCTGGTTCCCAAATGACTCTGTGCGTCCGTACGTTTCCTTTAAAGATGCCTAGGGGTTTCCAAATGGACCCTTACACTTACAGGTCTGTAAATCAAGAGTGTACAAAATGAACCCTTATAGGTCTGTCTGTAACGCTTGAGTGCGCACAAATGGAACCAAATGGAATAATGGACCTTTTTACACGTCTGTAACTCTGAGACTGAGTGTGTACAAAATGGACTACGAGGAAGGGTCCATTTGGTTCCTCTGAAGAGTTATGATGGTCCGACCTTGAAACTAAAATAGCTTGAGAATCACCGTCATTTATTGTAATTGCATAGCAGCTCTGACAGACTGTGGGACGATAAACAGTTCCAAATGTGATGGAACAGATTCCACATCCTCAGATGTTGGATCCAATTCCTCCGGTTGGCAACTTTGGGAAACCCTTGACGTTGTGACAGATTCAGTCACTTACAGTAACAGTATATAGACTCACTGGAATGACAGCAAACACTAGATAGCAGATTTCTGCATGGAATACCTTTACATGTTTTCAGACAGGTGGTAATCATCAACTGTCATACAGAGGCTGTGTGCAACAGTGCAACACCATGACATGACTAAACAGTGAAGTGTTGATACTTGATACACAAAAGGTTCTGACTGTGGGGGCGGGCTTAAATGTTAATGTCTTTCAAATTGATATGAAACTATAAACTAAACTAAACTCCTCACACAAAGTTGGGAAATGTAACTTTGGTCCTCGTTTTCACTCAGCAGCACACGTTTGCATTATTAACGCGCGTCGTCGTTTTTTTTATTGATTGATTGATTGATTGATTGAAATATGTATTAACAGTCAGTTTGCAGAATTACAGTACAATTCAAGCACAACTCAATACAAAGACTGTTAACTGTGAGTGGACGAGCCAATAAAGCATTACACTTGTTTACAAGAGGGTCCACCTTGTTCAATTCATTTAAAAAAATTGATTGCGGCAAATTCGAAGCAGGTGGTCTTAATTAGCAGTGCAGAAAGTAGCGGCTCGTCGACTCTACAGTGGATATTTATGAAACAAACATTGCTGATTAAGAGGATAATTTCCGTGCAGCTGCAATGTTGGTGAGTGCAAATTGCGGACACAATGTGGACGGTATCATGTATTCAAGTTGAGGCTTGCTTTGCGCCTTGCCTTTGGCAGCTGAATTCACCCCCCTGGCTTGAGTGTATGTTGCAAATGGCCATAAAAAGAATGTGCGTACTATGGGCTTCAACATTTGTCATACTTATACTATAACTCACCCATTCGTTAGCCTTGCTGTTGAAGGTGTATAGCGCCACCTGGCTGGCAACGTCCACTATGCTGCTGATGTAGGGGTCTTGTCTCTGGAGAGCAGCCAGGCTCATGTCCAGTCCCACTGGGTCTCCCATTGTTATTATTGTAGCTAACCCTGCTAGCCGTTAGCCTGGCTCCCAGCGGCTAAACCAATGAGTTACTTGGCCTGCAAAACTATGAAGATAAATATATGTTTTTAAACAATTCAAATTAGTTATTCCTCTGGGGGGCAGAGATTAGTCGAGCCTGTTAAAATCACTAGTTTGGGCCAAATGTTGTTCTCAGTTTAGCCATCTGTTGGTTGGTTTGACAACCGCCATGATTCTTCTTCAGTTTGTAAACAGTCAGAGGTGACTAATCGAGCGCCAAGGTACTTTGGGGGGGTGATTCATTGCCAGTTCTACCAATAGACCTGGAATGATCGATCGATCGTTCTTTTCTTTTTTTTTAAAAAACACAACGTTACGTGTTGGTGTTCAGTACGAACATTTCACTAAGTTGTACACATTTGTATTATGCCTTAATTAATTATAGGCTGTCACATGCATAAATTCTGACACTTATTTTTTTATCAAGAGCTGAAACATTCCACTGCTACTTACTAAATCCAATATGTTTAGAGGTTTGATTGATTGATTGATTGATTGATTGAAACCATAGGATTGAAACGTATTAACAGTATGCAGCCAGGAAGCACGTAGCCTATACGTACAGGACCAGGTCAATACAAAATGATGTGGACGACACCATGAGGGTCCACCATTTTCAATTCATCAGAACATTTAGAGATAAAACAAAAAAAACAGGAAATCATCATTCATCATAATTATGCCTAAGCTATAATTTAAACTAGCTTTTATTTTCTGTCTCTTTCGTTACAGCAGGTAGCAGCAGATACAGAACGACCAAAAAATAAATATGAATATGAATATGAATATGAATATGAATATTAAAAGAAAAGAAGAAGAAAATAATGATCCGATTATGAATCATATAAAGTGCTGGGGGTCCCAATTCAAATATGATTCTTTGGGGTTTCTTGGCCTGAAATGACTGAGAACTTCTTGTTTGTATCATAGGCTAACCAACGCTTCATTCGTCATAATGCAACCTCTGTTATTTTAGTAATGATCTGACAGGCTGTACATCTGCAATCCCACATCCAGCCTCCAGGTGGGAGTAAAAGCATGTCACACTCTCCACCCATCCTGTTGCTGAGGAGAGAGCGAGAGAGAGAGAATACTCAGAATAGGATAGGGTTTTTTTCTCGGTCATCATCCTATTATACTGTGTCTGTCTTTCTCACTCTTTCCTCATCTCAACAGCTGTGCTGTTTTCTGCAGGCTACTACAGGCTATGTCTCTTCTCTCCTCCTTTCTCTGTGCCCTATAGCTATGATATGCTTTTCCTCTATAGCCCTGCTTCTCTCTCACTATCTTTCCAACAGTCTCTCCATTCTTTCCAATTTCTGTTGGTATATGACACACACACACACACACACACACACACACACACACACACACACACACACACACACACACACACACACACACACACACACACACTACCCTCGATCTCTGGGGACCATCATCATCATAGCATTGCATGATCAATATGTTTGTGCACTGTCTGCCTGCAGGCTAAACACACACACACACACACACACACACACACACACACACACACACACACACACACACACACACACACACACACGAGCTGTGATGTGTTTCTGTTGGTCTTTTTCAGGCCAAGGACCCTTTAGCAGAGAGAGAGAGATGAACCAGGGACCCCTTAGCAGAGAGAGAGAGAGATGAAGCAGGGACCCCTTAGCAGAGAGAGAGATGAAGCAGGGACCCCTTAGCAGAGAGAGAGAGATGAAGCAGGGACCCCTTAGCAGAGAGAGAGATGAAGCAGGGACCCCTTAGCAGAGAGAGAGATGAAGCAGGGACCCCTTAGCAGAGAGAGAGAGATGAAGCAGGGACCCCTTAGCAGAGAGAGAGATGAAGCAGGGACCCCTTAGCAGAGAGAGAGATGAAGCAGGGACCCCTTAGCAGAGAGAGAGAGATGAAGCAGGGACCCCTTAGCAGAGAGAGAGATGAAGCAGGGACCCCTTAGCAGAGAGAGAGATGAACCAGGGACCCCTTAGCA
The DNA here is from genome assembly GCF_963924005.1 of Protomyctophum bolini. Taxonomy (NCBI): domain Eukaryota; kingdom Metazoa; phylum Chordata; class Actinopteri; order Myctophiformes; family Myctophidae; genus Protomyctophum; species Protomyctophum bolini. The sequence goes on along the minus strand of NC_137884.1, from coordinate 24,278,343 downwards.
GAGAGAGAGAGGTGAAGCAGGGACCCCCGTCACCCCACCACATAATGTATAATAAAACTCTATTGCAGATTCAACCTTTCATTGATAGATAGCTTATTAGACTTTTTTTTAAATGTATATTACCTTTTTAATATGTTGGCTTTATGTTAATGTATATTTTCAGACAACTTTTAAACCCTCAATATTTAGCCTGATTTGACCTTTAGCTCAATCTGACCGTTTTTGATGAATTGAACACGGTGGACCCTCTTGTAAACAAATGTAATGCTTAATTGGGTCGTCCACTCACAGTTAACAGTCTTTGTATTGAGTTTGTGCTTGAAATGTACTGTAATTCTGCAAACTGCTAATAAATATTTCAATCAATCAATCAATCAAAGCTCTGTACAGCCTGTAGATCTGCTATTTTAGGCTAACGGCAGACAGACCCCCTGTAGTAACTCTGAGGACCCCCTTTTTGAAGACCCCGTGCTCCGGAAGTCACTGAATGTTGTATTACATTACATTTGTTTATATAGGCTGTACATAATGACATCAACATAAACATATTTTAATAATGCTTTCAAAATATAATAAAAATTGCTGGAGTACGGGATCTACAAGCTCACGACGCATCAAATTGCGTGTTGTGAGCTTGTAGATCTGCTACTGTATTTCTGCATGCTATTTTTTTGAAAATGTTTGAAAGTGTAAGATTTTTCAACATGACATGGAAATGACAATTATGCAAGTATTTTGCAACCATGGGCGATTATACATAATCGCCTGATTAGAGCAGGGGTCTTCAATGCTGACCCATTAGCTGAGAGAGAGATGAAGCAGGGAAACCAGTGTTGCAGCAGCTACTGTATGATTAATACTTTTCATATAGATTTCATAGATACTGTATAGGGTTAAATTTAGTATAAGAAAGTATACCGACACTCTGACAATTAGAAGTCAATGCCGGAGTGGCAGGATATGTTGAAATAGAAGGCGGTTCCCATACTGTAGCATAATTCGTCATTATTATCATGTGTTTCTCTTTTTTCCCTCCACACCAAACTTCATAAAAATGGCCACATCTATAGCGCATCTCTGAGCTTGTAGATCTGCTATTTTCAGCGAATGTTCCCCTCAGAAGTTCATATCAGAGATTTTGCGGCCCCCTCTGTATAGTAACCGAGGACACCCACCCTTTCGGACCCCCTGTTGAAGACCCCCAAACTAGTGGTTTGGGCTTCACACCTATACATTATGTCTGGAAGTCAGTTATAATGTCGGGGGCATTGTCAGAGTAGCCTACCGTCTGGGTGCCCTTTGTGCCCATATGTGGAGATCTCTGTATCTGTCACTCCCTTTTATGCCCAAAATATGAGGAATGTCTGGGTCTGTCAATCAATGTTATGCCCATAGAGTTCACTGTATCTGTCAGTACTTTATTTTATTTTAATCATTTTTTGTTTAAATTTGCCACTTTTATCATTATGAAGAATTGAGTGTATACAGTATATGAGGAAAAAATGTAAACCGTTTTAGAATATGGCTGCAACATGTTGGTTATATCTATGACAGTTTCTCCCATTTCATGCAGCTAGATCTGAATTAATACTTTTTCAATGCACTGTAGCTACATTCCACCCATTCCAAGTCCATTGAGTGTGCGTGTGCGTGCATGTGTGTTCGTGTGTGTGTGTGTGTGTGTGTGTGTGTGTGTGTGTGTGTGTGTGTGTGTGTGTGCGCGCGCGAGCGTGTGTGTGCATGTGCATGTGGTGTTTAAACAGTTCTGATTAAGCTATTACCCTGATGTTAGGGTAAATGTCATCCCCCGAGGAGCGAGGTGGGTCCATGTGACATGTGGGACTCATCTGTGCGTGTGGAGTGTCTCTGCCTGGGATTCTTTGGCTGCGGAATTCTCCTTGGATAAAATCACTAGTCAAGATCTTTCTCATTTCCATCTGGCTCTTGTTTTCGGCCTCGGGAGCGACTCCGCTTGGTCTTTGACAGTAGAAAGGTTTCTCCCCACTGACCGCCGGCACCGTTCCTGTTGGAGGAATGTTGTATGGCTTCAGATTTAGGGAGTGCTCTACGTGCCAGAGGGGGCATGTATAGTATACCATGGGGTTCAGGGCAGTGTGGTTTTCCTCGACTAAAACCAAGACGAAAAATGTTCGTTGACTATACCTTTTTTCACTGACGAAAACTACATGGAAACTAAATGAAAACGAAGCTATGAAGACTAAAACTAAGACTAAATATACTGACAATTTCGTCGGATAAAAACTAGACTAAAATGTTAGGAAGGGACTAGTACTAGTGGACAAGAGATCCCGTATAAGTCATTTTACAATTAGTTGCATGCTGAAAATAGCAGATCTGTGAAAAAGAAAACTGTCATTACGACGGCATCAAAATTGTTCGACTAAATCAAACTGTAGATTTAAACTTATATGGCCTTAACAAATAACATGTTCAGTAGCAATCATGCTTATTAACAGGATGTTTGTTTAAATAAAGTGCTACCATAAAGGGTTGTTTTAGCCTGTTCAATAACTGTCCTCGATTGATTCACAGCCACTCTACCAACCTTCATTTTGAAAGTATAACTCAGTTACATTTTATGAAGACTATAACTAGTAGCTCAGCCATGGCTATAATGAATTTCTAAGTAGCTTGTTGCCAAACACTGCAAATGAGTGTGTTGTTCTTGCTGTCGCAACTGGTGTGAGGTAAGTGTGGCTCTGGTTTGTGTCACAGCCGGGGACATGCAGGCCTATTTGTCTCTGCCACTTGTGTGTCATGGTGGTCAACTGCTTTTGTGTGTGTGTGTGTGTGTGTGTGTGTGTGTGTGTGTGTGTGTGTGTGTGTGTGTGTGTGTGTGTGTGTGTGTGTGTGTGTGCGTGTGCGCGTGCATGCGTGATGTGTGTGTTTGTCAGTGGACATGGCTAATGAGATATCCATCACTGGATCGATATTGTCAATAGTCATTCAGACAGGATGGATGGCTATAGTGCCTGATTGGCCGGTATATAGGCCCACAGACACGTGCGATTGGTTGAGTGAACAGGAAGTGCCATGTTATAGGTTGAAACTATAAACAATGGATTGAAATATTGTTTCCACTTGCAGTTTATATGATTCTTATACTTTCAGAGGAAGACATTGAAATACATATACAGCACCAACCCTGACAGTATAGCCTATAGGGTATCTAACAATGTGTTCAAATACAGTACGTGCATGTTCAAATACAAAACACAATTATTTAACTTAACATGTATAGACGGCCTGGGAGAAGCTTTGTTGAGTTGTTCGCTGCATGTAATTATGATGTTTTTACACTTATTAGTTATCTTCACATCAGTTGTTTTATCTTTATTACTGTGTGCACCTGATACTGATACCATCTACAATAGAGACATTAACATAGATGCTGACCCCACACACACGGAGGCAGTGGCACACACGCGCAGACACACGCACACCCGCAAATGGTTACACACTATCTCTATATATATAGTCATGTGTTCAAGACGGATCTGTCCGATAGTTCATATTCCATCCTAATTGGCTAACATTGGCTTTCAAAGTTTGCAGGATTGGCCCATTTTGAACAAAAACGCCTCAAATCATGAACGCAGCGTGCAATTTACGTGCGATCTTTCACAGACTTTCCTACTATAGGCTGCAGGAATATATCCCACCCGTTTCATATTGGCCTGTTATAGCGCCACCAACAGGTGGATTTTTTGGAACAAAATGCCTCAAATCATCCAATTGCCATCCAAGGCGTATATTCCGTATAAGATGAAATGGCCTTTTCACATTGGCCTATTATAGCGCCACCAGGAGGCCACAAAACCTGACCGGTGGAGACCTCGGCCCCGAGGGGCACTTTATCTAGTTTACTCTGTGTTGGTGGCAGTCCAGGATCACTGGCACTATCTTGGAGAGAAATCAAAACTGTATCATCTGAGTATTTTATAGAATGTATTGATGTGGTGATGTCGGTGCGACATTCAAGCAGACATTCCTCAGTACGACAGCTATATATATATATAGTATATATACTGTATATACAGTATAGTATAAAGGGTGAAGACTATGAGTACAGCTGAGCTTACACACCCCTGGGGAGGACCAACATTGGTGGTTATATTAATGCTGAGGAGAGGGTTGTGTTCACTTTCACAATCTGTCTTCTGTTAGTAAGAAAATAAGCATACCAGTGAATTAAGTATGGATTCAGTTCCAACTGTACCATCTTTGACACTTTGAAGGTAAGATATTGTAACAGTATATTCTTTCAAGTCTGATGGTGGAGGTAAGAACTGAATCTAGATCAGTTTAGACAACCTATAGGACAGAGTGTGTCTCTGATGGTGGAGGTAAGAACTGAATCTAGATCAGTTTAGTCAGCATGCAGCGTCTGTCATGGTGAAGGTATGGACCTTAGATCAGTTGATAGAGAACATACAACAGTGTTGTATTGTTTTTGTATTGTTTCCCACACAGGACACCATGGTGTGTGTGTGTGTGTGTGTGTGTGTGTGTGTGTGTGTGTGTGTGTGTGTGTGTGTGTGTGTGTGTGTGTGTGTGTGTGTGTGTGTGTGTGTGTGTGTGTGCGTGTGCGTGTGTGCGTGCGTGGTTCCCAGGGACCATTTGAACCTCAGAGCTCACACACAGAAAGGGGTCAGGAACTACAAATATGGAGGAAGCAGAAATAGCATCAATATCCCGTGTGTGTGCGTGTGCATGTCGTCCCCTGGGGTGCATGCGTGTCTTTTCCCACGACCTGCCCTCACATGCCAGTGCTCCTTTCTATCCCTCCTTCCTCCTCTCTCTCTCTCTACCTCTCTCCTCCTCGTCCCCCACTCCCTCCCTCCTCCATCCATCAATCCCTCCATCCACTGGCCACGGTTCAAAACAAAACAGAATGACATTTATGAGAGCGAGAGAGAGAGGGCAGTGTGGACAGACAGTATATACTCAAGTACTCAATGCTTCTGGTCAAATATTACTAGACTCAGCTATAGTGAAAGTTGCTCTGTCATTTTTGCACTTGAGTTAAAATACTGGAGTACTTGTCTTGCTATTAAAAAAGCATTTAAAAGTACAAATTACATGGTACATTTTCATTTTAATATTAATGCATTGCTGAATCTAAATTCCCCCAAAATAATTTGATAAGATTTTCCAGAATCTGTCAATAAATACTGTAATACATAAATACTAGTGAAAATAACAAATCTATACAACATTACTTAATGTGACACTATATCATCTTTTGTCGATGATTATCAAAGCCTCAGATAGCAACAATATTTACTATCTATAAGGAAAGAGAAAATCCCCCTCCCCCCTATATAGATTTGACCTTATCCCAGTCTGAATAATGTGTGTGTTTTGTGTTCTACTGTTGTTGTGTCGTGTTATTAAGGTCAGGCCATGGCTTTAACCACTTAAATGCGTTTGAGCTATTTCTAAAAGTTTGAAATTTTGAAAGTTTGCTTGCAATGACCAGGCGTGTCACCACCATTCACTGTGAGTAGGCTACGTCGCGACACCTCCACTCTCACAGATGGGTGATTTCATCCCCCCCACGTTTGACCACGCGACTGACTGTTGTTTTCTTTCCCACTTGGACGCAGTAACAACAACTCTGTTACCCTGAAAGCCTTTTTTGCCTAGCCAAAGCATGCCTATACCTGGGAATTTTGGCCGGGAATAGGCGAAGAAAAAACCCTGCCAAATTCGGCGCGCAGCCATCGTCCCCTCCCCACGCTCACCCCCCCCCCCCCCCCCCCCCACCCTCCGATATACCCTGTGACACCCCTGGCAATGACACGCCCAAAATAGGAGATGCCAGTTTGAAAGGGGTTAATCAGCACTTCGTATATATTGACTGAATCGGTTTGTTCAGAACCAAAAAGAGACGAGGAAAGGGGAGAAACACATGGAGAAAATGAGAGCTCTCTCTCACTGTACAGGCCCCCCTGGTTACCACAAGAGTCGGCATGGCAACCAACAAAGCACATCTGGGAGTTATCAGCATGGTGGAACGTGTCTCTGGCCAATCGGCTCGCTTTGGCTGAAACTACACTTTGTATAAAGTTTATTTATTTTCCCCTCTGTGGTATCTGGACTCCATCTGCATGGACAATGCGGTTTGACTGGTTTCCAGCCCTGATTGGCCGAAAATATATTCAATAGTTTCTGTGCCAATTGTCTACCATATCTATTCCAGTAATTCTTAACCTGTGATTGAGAACTTGTGTTAGGGTGGAACACAATCAATTGATTAATAAAATAACATGTATTTGTTTTGCCTGTATCCAGCCACAGAAAATGTATCTATTTCCAGTACATTGTTTAAGGACACTTTAACAGAACACATCTGTAGGTGTTGAGTTTAAAAACCTGTGACATTCAGTCGGTCAGTTTGACTAACTGATCCTCACAATTCAAAGATTGATTATGTTTGTTTTGAGTGCAGATTGTGTTGCAAACTTGAATGAATTAGCTGCATGTTCAAAATGTTACCCATGTTGTGCAGTGCTGCTAACCGATCGAAGATCAGAACACTGCCCAGTATTCTGTTGGTCAAGCTGCCCAGTGGGAGCTGACCAGTACAACCAGTCTTCTGCTGCTGACTAGTGGGAGCTGACCGGTACGACCACAGTCTTCTGCTGCTGACTATAGTGGGAGCTGACCGGTACGACCACAGTCTTCTGCTGCTGACTAGTGGGAGCTGAGCAGTACAACCACAGTCTTCTGCTGCTGACTAGTGGGAGCTGACCGGTACGACCACAGTCTTCTGCTGCTGACTAGTGGGAGCTGAGCAGTACAACCACAGTCTTCTGCTGCTGACTAGTGGGAGCTGACCGGTACGACCACAGTCTTCTGCTGCTGACTAGTGGGAGCTGACCGGTACGACCACAGTCTTCTGCTGCTGACTAGTGGGAGCTGAGCAGTACAACCACAGTCTTCTGCTGCTGACTAGTGGGAGCTGACCGGTACGACCACAGTCTTCTGCTGCTGACTAGTGGGAGCTGACCGGTACGACCACAGTCTTCTGCTGCTGACTAGTGGGAGCTGAGCAGTACAACCACAGTCTTCTGCTGCTGACTAGTGGGAGCTGACCGGTACGACCACAGTCTTCTGCTGCTGACTAGTGGGAGCTGACCGGTACGACCACAGTCTTCTGCTGCTGACTAGTGGGAGCTGACCGGTACGACCACAGTCTTCTGCTGCTGACTAGTGGGAGCTGACCGGTACGACCACAGTCTTCTGCTAATGACTAGTGGGAGCTGACCAGTACAACCACAGTCTTCTGCTGCTGACTATAGTGAGAGCTGACCGGTCAGTGCGTGCAGCCATATTTTGAGGTCCGCTAGCCCCTCCAATGCATGGCTTTTGAAGATTGCGTCATATGGCCGCCAAGTCTATGGGATTTGTAATGTTTGTTTAGACTATAGAGCTCTTATGAAGTGACTCGTTTGCGAGCCCCCTCACTTCACATTCTTTTCTACATTACTGTTAATCAGTGGGACCTGCTCGGGCCAGGAGAGGTTCTACCACAAGGTTGGTCACTCGGGAGCTGCCCAGTTAGCTTCTACTGTTGTGACATATACAGTATGTCACATAGTAATTATAGTCCATTACACAGAGACCCCCTTTCCACCGGTTGGGTCCCAATGGGAACCGGTTCAGTTCTTTTTGGTTCTTATAGTCCATTGAGCCAGAGCTCTAAAATTGGAGGGAAAAACTAGACCTATATTAAATTGTTTATAGGATCAATACAAGTCAATTAATATGATAACCTTCCACAGTTAGTAGATTTTTCATATTTGATTATTTAGCATATTTTCCTAAATAATGCCTCATTTGTATATTTAAAAAATGTAAAATTAGTAATACAATAAATCATTATTGTCTTTGTGTAAGTATACTCAATTGGGGAAGTTTCATGGTGATAACAAATAGGTATGGTTTTTCCCAATCAATTAATAAATAACGTTCCAATTTTGGAGCTCTGGCTCATGGCCAGAGAAAGAAAGAAAGAAAGAAAGAAAAGTAAATGAGGCATTGATTATGCATCAGAGCAGCCACTGTAGGGACGACCAGGCAGGCATTTTGACTTGCTGGTGGTGCCAACGTGCATGATGGACGGTATTGCTGCGTATACTACTGTATACATAAAGAGAAATGAATGGTAAACATGCATGTGGTTCACATCACAGACCACAACGTACGTAGTTCCTTAAAGAGCGGTCAGACTGTGATCCCCTGACTGTGTACAGTGTGTTGGACTGAGTGGCTCCAGATGTTGGGAAACCTCATGGTCTTACTGTATAAGTCCAACTTCGACGCTATCCTCCTTTCACCTCAGATCAGCTCGGATCAGCCTGGAAAAACATCTTAATCCTATATTTTGTCTTGCAGCGCTGCGCTTTTTGCTTGAAAATCTGTTATTCCTGGCGGCCCACCGGCTTTATATACCAGCACTTGAATTCTCTCATTCTCAATCTCTCTCTCTCTCTCTCTCTCTCTCTCTCTCTCTCTCTCTTCCCCTGACTTTCTCGCTCACTCCGTTTCCACTTTCTCTCCTGTCTCTCCTTTCATCTTTTTCTCCCTCCATAGTAGCCTATCATTCTCCTCAAACTCTCTGCCTCTCTCCATATTGTTCTTCCTCTTTCTCCTCTTCTCTGCCATCATCATCATCATCATCATCATCATTATGATGTCTGGATACCAGCCTGCCACCCCCCCCCCCCCCCTCTTTCTCTTTTTTTCATTCTTTCGCTCACATCTGGAAACAGTCAAAGCGTCTACTCTACATGCACACAGAGAGAGGGAGGGGGCTCTCTAGCTCCTTCTCATTCTCTCTCTCTCTCTCTCTCTCTCTCTCTCTCTCTCTCTGTATCACTGCAGAGTTGCTGCAGGGGCAGTATAGGCAGTGGAAAAAAGCGAACAGTGAGACTGAGCTATATAACTCATGGTGCGGTGAGACAGACAGACAGACAGACAGACAGACCAGTCGGACCGACAGATAGACAGGCTGCCAGACAGACAGACAGACAGACAGACAGACAGACAGACAGACAGACAGGCAGACACAGCCAAACCAACAACCACCATTCCCATCACCATGTTGGACAGGATTTGGAGCGACCAGTTGGTCTCTCTTGTGAGACTGTAGCAGGAGGAGGATCGAGGCGCACTTTTGGTTTTAATTCCCGCAGGACGGCTCCCCGTGCAGCTGCTGCTGCTGCTTACGTGGATATCATTTATTAATCGGGAGTTTTTAACCCCTGCGATGGAATATTTCTTACTCTTCTTATCTCTTTTCCTCTTCTTCAATTCAAACCCTCTCTCTCCTCCACTCATCCTCTCATCCTCCTGAGAGATTGAATCGGTCCCCCCCCCCCCCCTCTCTCTCTCTCTCTCTCTCGTCTCTCTCACTCTCTCTCTCTCTCTCTCTCTCTCTCTCTCTCTCTCTAATTATACGACACACTCAACCGACTGCGCCCCGGCGGTTCTTAAAACGTCGCTCGAGCCGAGCCGAGCTGTTAAAATAAAACCGGCAAGTTTAGCCTTGTTTTAACAGTGGATTTATAATAATACCTCGAAACTGGAACGTTAATTGTTATTTTAATTTATCGTTATATATCGTTATCATTATTTACAACAAACAAGAGCTCGCGGGGGGACGTGCGCGAGCGAAGGTGTGTGAAGATCTTTTTTTTTTCTTTTCTTTTTTTCCTTCTTTCTTTTTTTCTTTCCCTCCTCCTCCTCCATACATAGAGCAGCAGCAAGTGTCTCTTCTGGTCTCTCTCGGCGGTCGGTCTGGTCTCCTGCCTGTCGCCCAAGGCCCGGATGTAACCGAGGAGGACTTCACTATAGGACTATACTAGGAGGAACTATAGGAAGGAAGGAAGGAGGACTATAGGATGGACGGGTTTATGATGCTGGTCTGTGTTTGCAGTACTGTGAGCCGCGGCTCTGCCGAACCCGTCGTTCTGCCACGCTCCCACTCCATCATGGGGATTAGGTAGCCGAATATCCACTGCCATATCCCC
>NC_137884.1:24258282-24265782 GCF_963924005.1 Protomyctophum bolini | reverse complement strand
CAATGAAGTGAAAATGTACGTCATCTTGTCCCTAACACAAACAGTAAATGCCATTAACAATAAAGAGAATTGAATGTTTGTGTTGGCACCGTGGGAGGCATACTTTGGTTAGACATATAGCATTGGTCCGACTGGATTAAGGTTGGTGAGGGGTGCGTTAAGGGTTGGGAGAGGGTTAAGGTTAGGTTTAGGTGTGCTGCCCTGTGGGAGGTTAGGGTTAGGGAGAGGGTTTGAGATATCGGTTTTACATCACCATTACATCACCTAAACAACATGAGTTAGACTTTAATATAGTAGCGCCCCTCACTTCACACGGGTGTGATTTGTTTTGACGCAGTGAAAACAGAATTAATTTAAAAGTGGGGCTATAGTGAAGGAAAGGATATTGCTTATACAGACTGTCCTAATTGACAACTTTAAACATCAGTGTATTTGGTGGTCGGATTCAAAGTTCTTCAAAGCCACAGTCTGTGGTTTTTTAGTTTTCTCCTGATGGAGGAAGGAGGTAATTGCAATGGTCACACCTAGGATACAAACCTGGCTCTTCCGCAGTTGAGGCATTAGTTTGACTCGCTTCCAAACTAAATGTCACGCCTTGCGAGCTTGTAGATCGGCTATTTTCAAAGGTGTTAAAAAGGTCTTAAAAGTCCTTAACTTGTCGCTTTAGAAATGTGCAGATAACCTGTGTTGCACATTAAACTAATCACCCGGGGACCGCCCACAATCAGGGAACCACTGGTTTAAAATTAAAGACAATATGGCCTCCATACATTAACATGGGTTATGTTTGGTGGTATAATAATGGCTGCAGTGATATAGACACATCTGGATCAATTTCCTTAGTAATGTAAATAGACCTTAGCCGCTCCATATCAACTACTGTATTTGAAAATACATACTGTACACTCAAATTCAATCATGATTAGATTACTGGTCAATGTTTATATGGCTGCCAGAAACTAAATCTGTCTATGGAAGTACTGTACAGACGTCATCGTGGTATTTAGATAAACTAAGTCTAGCCACATGTACCACACAGAGAAAATAGCCAATCTACAAGTTTATTTCTTTCTGAGCTTGCTATTTTTGAAGATTTCTGAAGGTATTTGAAAAAAGTATCACTTAAAATGACATGCCCAAAATAGGGAGTCTTCACTTCGCCTGCTTGCTCGCCGCTGTGGACTGTTCTTCTTCGCAGCCTGCAGCTTTCCAGAGAAATGGCACAGCCTTTCTTAGGGGATGTTCATAGTAGACTATAGTGAATGAGATCGACTGAGATTGACACTGATAGACAAGACGATGTTTATTGTCCATCCACGTAATTGCTGGGGACAATTCAGCAGTCGTTTGATATCGGGAGAGACGGGCCCCTGGCCCAGTTCTACAAGCCTTGTGTGACGGGGCTATTGATTAGGAGGAGGGTTGATTGAGTGCGATTAAAATGTTCCAACTGGAACGGGACGTGTCAGGACAGGCAGGCCTAACACCTTTATATGCTGGGAGCTGGTTTAATGGTGTGTGTGTGTTATTTAAGGCAGGCTTCAGGTCTTAAGCAAGACACAGCCAAGAAATCGAGGTGCATGTCTCTGTCTGATGCATGGGGACAAGCTGAGAAATACGTGTGCTGTTTGTGATGCGCAGTGTTATACGCTCTCCTCTCCTCTCCTCTCCTCTCCTCTCCTCTCCTCTCCTTCCACCCACGTTGCTCACAGCAGCAGCGAGCTCTCTGCAATCCTCTCGGCTCTTCTCTCTCTCCCTCTCGCCGTAATTCGACAAACGCCTATTGTGTGTCTTATAATAGCCTAAGTTGTGATCAAAATGACGACGCACGCAAATGATGATTGCAATGCCTCCGATTATTATTATGATCAGCGCTATCATCAAGCTCATACCTCGTTGCCGCCTTGGCGACAGGTTCCATAGCAACAGGGGATGGGGAAGAGAGAGATGGTCGCGCGTGTGTGTCTGTCTGTCTGTCTGTGTGTGTGTGTGTGTGTGTGTGCGTGCGTGTGCATGCTTGCTTACGTGCGCGTGCGAGAGAGAGAGAGAGAAAGAGAGAGAGCGAGCGTGAGAATATTCTTATGTCGCACCTAAGCAGTATTTGCATTATCTTATCCTCAGAGTGGTCTGGACGAGTGTCTGTCATTTGCACTACCTACCTTCATCAGTTAAAATACTTTGTCTTCACCAGAAATGAATGGCTCTTACATGCGCGCGCTTGTGTGTGTGTCTGTGTGTGTGACTGTGTGTGTGTGTGTGTGTGTGTGACTGTGTATGTGTGTGTGTGACTGTGTGTGTGTGTGTGTGTGTGTGAGACTGTGTGTGTGTGTGTGTGTGTGTGTGTGTGTGTGACTGTGTATGTGTGTGTGTGACTGAGTGTGTGTGTGTGAGACTGTGTGTGCTTGTGCATAGAATGACATGGAATCCAATTCCTATTATAATGTCCACTCTCCACTATGACAACTCTGGAGTGAGTGCGTTTATCGCCCAACGCCCAGAGACCAGCTCCAGTGTTATCAGCTGATTGCTTACAGATATTGGGCATGTTACGGTGTTGTCCAGTCATTAAGGATTCATTAAGATCCCTATCTGATGTTGTCGTTCAAAGTGTCTCTTTCCTTTAGTCTAGACCAGTGGTTCCCAAACTGTGGGTTGGGACCCCCAGGTCGTTCACAAACCTTGGGGGGGTCCCCAGATGACTTGATTATAATGTGCAGCATTGTTTTGTCACTCAACCGTAAACAACCAACAGTATATACAGTATAAGTTACAGTATATAACCTGGACATTTTAGGACTTAAGATATTTCGTAATACCTTCTAAAGCAAACAAAAAAGAAAAACATGACCATTAAAAGTAATCAAAAAACTATACCTATACTATAAACATTTTTTAAATATTACAAAAATATTTGGCAAAAATTGCCACTCCTACAATTCCAAGTGCTTGTCCTCCTCGGCGGTGGATCAGCGGTAGAGTGGCCGGGATGGTAACAGCAAGGTTGCCAGTTCGAACCCTGTGGGCTCCCCCAGAGTTAGTGTGGAAGTGTCCTTGAACAAGACTCTGAACCCCTAATTGCTCCTGATGTGCAGGTTGGTGCCTTGCATGGTTTCCGCCACCCCCATCCGTGTATGAATGTGTGTGTGAATGTGTGAATGTAATGCACACATTGAGCGCCTCGGATAAAGGTAAAGCTTATATAAATGCACCATTTTGTTTTTTGGGTGCTGTGAGGTGAGAGGTATGCTGTGACGTGATATACAAGTCCACGTAGTGTGCCTTAATGGAACAATGGCTTTTGTTTAGGACAGAGGTATATATATTGACCGCAGGGGACTTAACTTACACACACACACGCATGCACACGCACACTCGCGTGTCTCTGTGCGTGCGTTAGTGGTGTAGCAGTGTAATCAGGCAGAGGTGATTTTCCCCGTGGGCTCAGTGCCACAGGCGCCGTACTTTTGTTAGGGACACTAATTGGTTTCCGATGGTTACCCTCGAGACCTGGCAATCTGCCAAATCACCTCATTGTATCAGCTTGCTTTGATACGCCAAAAATATCCCACTGAACTCACAATGAAAGATACAGGTCATCATGTACATATTTTTTTAAACATTATTTTAAAGATGGGGGGGGGGGGGGGGAGTGGCTGACCTCAGCTGTTCTGTCAGCTTTAGTTGATCTTTTACTTGCAATGCATCAAAACAGGACAGTGAAAAGTTACTATTATATACAGTAGTATATAGGCTATGTAGTGTGAGAGCATGTTTGGTGTCCTGAAAAGACATCCATTGACCAACAAGAGAAAGCCAAAGTTGCAAATTGAGAGATTGATTGATCATGTTGAAGGGAGAGTAAAAAAAAGGAGACACTAGACTAGACATTGTCACGATCCGTGACGTTTCCTGCTGTGTTTACTATAGTGTTCCTTAATTGTTTAAAAAGTTAGTTTTGGTTAGTGTTTTAATGTTCTGTTGTGCTCCTTTATTTTGTAGTATTTAGTGTCCTGGTTTCCTTTGTGGTTGTCTTGTCTCACCTGTGATTATTAGTTTGCTCCACCTGTGTCTTAGTTTGTCTCTTAATTAGCCAATCCCTGTCTTGATTGAGTTATGTTCACATGTGCCCTGTTTTCCCTGTGTGTATTTATACGTCCTGGTTGTTTGAGTTCCTTACTTCCTTGTCAGTTGTAAGTGTGATGTTTCTTGTATTATAATCCTGGATTTAGGTGAATATAGCCTGAGCTAACGTGTTGAGTTTCTGGTATGTATGTAATACTACACACATACATACATACATACATACATACATACATACATATCTACATACATACATTTCAAAAGTTTTAGCAGTTTTTAAGGACCCACTTTTAGGCCAGTGCACCAGAGCAAGCTCTTGCCTTTTTTTAAACCCTACCCATTTTAACCAAATACATACATACATACATACATACCTACAAGTACTAGTAGGCCTACATATATTATGTACTAAGCCATCACCAGTGCATATATGTAATAATAATAAAAGTATATCTATCACCAATGAATATAATGAACTATCAACATTATAAGACTGATATATCATATATGTCCATAGCGTCAACAGGCCGTCATCATGGGTATCTGGATAATACAGTTACAGTATCAACAATATCGAGTCTTATCAACAATGAAACCGTTATAACAGTTATCCTTAACAGGCATATTATATCTGACTGTCATGGTTCTGTAGTGTACTGTACATCCCAGCTGTATAGCTAGTGTGCCAGATTCCAGCCGGAGCAGTCAGTCAGTAATCCAGCAGAACAGAAAATATGGGGTTCAGGGCAGGCTTGTTTGTGGAGCCTGACGGGCTGCTGGCACGCACAAAGGACTGTCCAAGTCATTTTGTGTGTCGTGTCAGTGTGTCCCGCCCCGGGGGACGATGTGTCTGTACTGTATAGGTGAATGTGCTCCTGTCCTGTCTGTCTCAATGAAGACAGGAGTGTGAGGGGGTTGGACGCCTCACTCCTGTTCTTAAAAAAAAATGGTGTGTGTTATTTAGACAGGGCTGTCTAAATAACACACACCATTTTTTGTCGTGGTGTCCAGCCGCCTGGACACGAGGGAAAACACTTGGCATACAGATGTGTTTTTAAAAGCGTTTTAAAAGATTCTGCTAATCTAAGAGCAGGGGGTTCCAGAGCAAAGGTGCCCGAGCCGCAAAGGCCCGGTCACCCCAAGTGACCAGACGCGTTGCAGGAGGAACTATAGGAGGGCCCTATCCGATATGATCTAAGGCAGCGCAGGGGTTGCAGGCAGCAAATCTGTTATATAAATGGGAGCTAGACCATGTAGAGATTTTTAAAATCTTAAAATCAATTCTGTAGCTCACAGGGAGCCAGTGAAGAGAAGCTAAAATAGGTGTGATATGTTCACGTTTTCTCGTGTTGGTGAGAAGGCGAGCCGCAGAGTTCTGCACCATCTGGAGGCGAGATATATATCTTTTGCTCATACCAGAGTATATTGAATTACAGTAATCCAGTCGTGAAGATATGAATGCATGTATGACGGTTTCCAGGTCTACATATGACAAAAAGCTAGGTTTAATTTTAGCGATATTCCTGATTTGATGGTAACATGACTGGACTACTTTGGTGATTTGGGTGTTGAAAGAAATATCCGGATAGAAGAAAACACCATATAGTTTGCACGACAGACGGTGCAACTGTTCACATTCGTGACGCCCCTTATATGGACGAATGTTTTGGAGGCATGCTCTGTAGAAGCCCCTCGACATGCGAGTCCGATTTGGGGACGATTGCATTGGTTTCTGCATTGGTTTCTAATTGTCTCTTAATTAGCCAATCCCTGTCTTGATTGAGTTATGTTCACATGTGCCCTGTTTTCCCTGTGTGTATTTATACGTCCTGGTTGTTTGAGTTCCTTACTTCCTTGTCAGTTGTAAGTGTGATGTTTCTTGTATTATAATCCTGGATTTAGGTGAATATAGCCTGAGCTAACGTGTTGAGTTTCTGGTATGTATGTAATACTACACACATACATACATACATACATACATACATACATACATACATATCTACATACATACATTTCAAAAGTTTTAGCAGTTTTTAAGGACCCACTTTTAGGCCAGTGCACCAGAGCAAGCTCTTGCCTTTTTTTAAACCCTACCCATTTTAACCAAATACATACATACATACATACATACCTACAAGTACTAGTAGGCCTACATATATTATGTACTAAGCCATCACCAGTGCATATATGTAATAATAATAAAAGTATATCTATCACCAATGAATATAATGAACTATCAACATTATAAGACTGATATATCATATATGTCCATAGCGTCAACAGGCCGTCATCATGGGTATCTGGATAATACAGTTACAGTATCAACAATATCGAGTCTTATCAACAATGAAACCGTTATAACAGTTATCCTTAACAGGCATATTATATCTGACTGTCATGGTTCTGTAGTGTACTGTACATCCCAGCTGTATAGCTAGTGTGCCAGATTCCAGCCGGAGCAGTCAGTCAGTAATCCAGCAGAACAGAAAATATGGGGTTCAGGGCAGGCTTGTTTGTGGAGCCTGACGGGCTGCTGGCACGCACAAAGGACTGTCCAAGTCATTTTGTGTGTCGTGTCAGTGTGTCCCGCCCCGGGGGACGATGTGTCTGTACTGTATAGGTGAATGTGCTCCTGTCCTGTCTGTCTCAATGAAGACAGGAGTGTGAGGGGGTTGGACGCCTCACTCCTGTTCTTAAAAAAAAATGGTGTGTGTTATTTAGACAGGGCTGTCTAAATAACACACACCATTTTTTGTCGTGGTGTCCAGCCGCCTGGACACGAGGGAAAACACTTGGCATACAGATGTGTTTTTAAAAGCGTTTTAAAAGATTCTGCTAATCTAAGAGCAGGGGGTTCCAGAGCAAAGGTGCCCGAGCCGCAAAGGCCCGGTCACCCCAAGTGACCAGACGCGTTGCAGGAGGAACTATAGGAGGGCCCTATCCGATATGATCTAAGGCAGCGCAGGGGTTGCAGGCAGCAAATCTGTTATATAAATGGGAGCTAGACCATGTAGAGATTTTTAAAATCTTAAAATCAATTCTGTAGCTCACAGGGAGCCAGTGAAGAGAAGCTAAAATAGGTGTGATATGTTCACGTTTTCTCGTGTTGGTGAGAAGGCGAGCCGCAGAGTTCTGCACCATCTGGAGGCGAGATGTATTTTTCTTGCTCATACCAGAATATATTGAATTACAGTAATCCAGTCGTGAAGATATGAATGCATGTATGACGGTTTCCAGGTCTACATATGACAAAAAGCTAGGTTTCATTTTAGCGATATTCCTGATTTGATGGTAACATGACTGGACTACTTTGGTGATTTGGGTGTTGAAAGAAATATCCGGATCGAAGAAAACACCATATAGTTTGCACGACAGACGGTGCAACTGTTCACATTCGTGACGGCCCTTATATGGACGAAT
>NC_137884.1:24250782-24253282 GCF_963924005.1 Protomyctophum bolini | reverse complement strand
GGGTTCCCGCCCAAAATGGCTTAAAGGAGTAAATATCCAATCCATCAACAATGGCATGTTTACGACTGTTCTCTTTTAGCAGCACATCTGTGGCAGTTCTTTTAGTGTACATGCCAGTAGTAGTTCCTGTGCCAACGTGACAGATTCAAGCAGGAGTCAGTAATCCTCAAGACCAGACCAGAACAGAGCGGGGGGGGCGGAGGGGGGGGGTCGTCAGCGCTCTGCCCCTTCCCGTAGACTTGACTCACTCGAGGGCCTTAGTTAAGGGCCTTAGTTAAGGAACCAGGGGTGCCCACACATTTTTGACTTGAGAGCTACTTTCAAAACGACCAGCTCAACAAAGATATACCCACCAAAAAAAATACTATCATCCCATTGCTGAAAATAGTTAAAAAATGTACTTGAGGGGGCTTTTATATAGGCTACATATATAAGACAAACGCACATGGAATGGGAAATGGGAAATCATTTTTTTTATATTAAAATTGTATATATTTTTAGGGGCATGTGGTCATGTGGTCTACCTGCAGAGCCTTTGTGATCTACCTTTTGGGCACCGCTGCTGTACCCCATGCATGTGTTCATGTACTCCCATATGACTGTACAGTGTACAGGCATGGTGTACAGTGTACAATACACCATGCATGTGTTCATGTACTCCCAGGAACCTGTACAGTGTACAGGCATGGTGTACAGTGTACAATACACCATGCATGTGTTCATGTACTCCCAGGAACCTGTACAGTGTACAGGCATGGTGTACAGTGTACAATACACCATGCATGTGTTCATGTACTCCCAGGAACCTGTACAGTGTACAGGCATGGTGTACAGTGTACAATACACCATGCATGTGTTCATGTACTCCCAGGAACCTGTACAGTGTACAGGCATGGTGTACAGTGTACAATACACCATGCATGTGTTCATGTACTCCCAGGAACCTGTACAGTGTACAGGCATGGTGTACAGTGTACAATACACCATGCATGTGTTCATGTACTCCCAGGAACCTGTACAGTGTACAGGCATGGTGTACACTGTACAATACACCATGCATGTGTTCATGTACTCCCAGGAACCTGTACAGTGTACAGGCATGGTGTACAGTGTACAATACACCATGCATGTGTTCATGTACTCCCAGGAACCTGTACAGTGTACAGGCATGGTGTACAGTGTACAATACACCATGCATGTGTTCATGTACTCCCAGGAACCTGTACAGTGTACAGGCATGGTGTACAGTGTACAATACACCATGCATGTGTTCATGTACTCCCAGGAACCTGTACAGTGTACAGGCATGGTGTACAGTGTACAATACACCATGCATGTGTTCATGTACTCCCAGGGACCTGTACAGTGTACAGGCATGGTGTACAGTGTACAATACACCATGCATGTGTTCATGTACTCCCAGGAACCTGTACAGTGTACAGGCATGGTGTACAGTGTACAATACACCATGCATGTGTTCATGTACTCCCAGGAACCTGTACAGTGTACAGGCATGGTGTACAGTGTACAATACACCATGCATGTGTTCATGTACTCCCAGGAACCTGTACAGTGTACTTTTTCTGTTTGGATGAATGGGCTGCCAATGGGAAGTTGCACCTTGTTAGCACCTTGCCATTAACTTATATGGTAAGATGGCCGTGGTCTGCATATGAAGAATGGCATTGGTTTCCGGGTGCATTTCGGGCCGGGAATTTCCAGATGTGGATTTGAATCGTCAGGGAAAAAAAGTGGCTTCAAAATGGGTCTGACTGTAGAAAGCAATGGGTCACGTTACAGTAACGTTCCTCCATATTGTTTCACTGTCTCCGCTCTGTCAGAGACGACAACAGAGACTAGAGTCTGTACAGGCAGTTGTTTCTCAAACATTCAATTAATTGGGGAACGAAGCATGTTATCGTTGCCATGTGTTGTAGTTGCCAAACACACGTGCACGCATGCATGCATGCATGCAGTGCCACAGTCGCACACATTCATGCATACACACACACACACACACACACACACACACACACACACACACACACACACACACACACACGCATGTCAATTTTACCTCATGGTTGCCAGTACTTCTGACTCACACTGCTGGCAACCACACACAGATGCACATGTTCGTGCGTGCACACACACACACACACACAAACACACACACACACACACACACACACACACACGATGAAACATGCCTTTGTCTCTTTACAATGTATTTTTTATGAAGTTAATTTCGGGTGTGGAGATGAGAGAGACGTTAGAGGAGAGGAGGGATCTCGTCTATATTTATTTACACGTATAGTTATAATATCTGCACCTTCCTCTGAATTCATGTCTCCTTCAACTTATCTCTCTCCCTCCCCCCTCTCCCTCTCCCTCTGTGTCTCTCTGTGTCTCTCTCTCTCTCTGTGTGTCTCTCTCTCTCTCTCTCTGTATCTCTGTCTCTCTCTGTCTCTCTCTGTCTCTCTCTGTGTCTTTCTCCCTC
>NC_137884.1:24235537-24245537 GCF_963924005.1 Protomyctophum bolini | reverse complement strand
TTTCCACTGGACACACACTGGTCTGATTAACCCATTCTGACCTGAGATCAGATTCTATCTTTTCATAGTCTGCACCTTGGCGTACGGTACAGCGCACTGACTTTTATTATCGCAACCATAACTAACCCATTCTGGGCGGGAACCGCTTTTGATGTTTTAAGCATTATATTATGTTTTAAGCATTATGTTATACTCTAAAATAGCAGATCTACAAGCTCATAGTGCAGCACCAAGTGCCGCGCTACGAGCTTGTATAGGTCTGCTATTTATTTTTTTTATCGTGAAAATGTGGCGCAAATGTAGGGGGGGGGAATTCCACCCACCACTATTGTACACCTGCCAACCTGTGATGTGAGGATAAAGTTGACTGACCCTGAAATCAAAATGACATCAACCTTAACGCATGTTAAGGGGTGGAGTCATTATTAACGTCATACGCCGTTCAGCTTGGAAGGTCTTCCAGGAGAGATGCTAAGCATGTTTCCTCCGTCGCTCACAGCCCCTCCGAGAGGCCTCGTAATCCTCGCTCCTTTGCTCCTTGCAGCAGGGATATTACGAGACCACGGTTTTAATGGCGGAGAGACTCGAACGTGTGGATAGTGGAGTGAGGAGATGTCGGGCAAGAGACCAGACATCCATCCTACGGGGATCTGTATAGTCACGGAAAAGTGGGCATGGACTAGTTCTTGAAAATCATTGAATATTTCCGCCTGTAGTGAAAAAAAAGAAAAAGATTTCCAATAGAATCCTTATTATGAAATGCCTATGTAGAGGGTCGCAGTCCTGGCCCCTTTCATGACGACGACAGGCCTGGAAGAGTATTTATTTAAAGATCTGTTAAGACCTGCAGACAAAGCCAACTCTTGTTTTGACAAATCATGACAATAAACGGTTTTGGGGCTGATCAAATTATTAGAAAGATGAAAAACAACAACAACAAAAAACTTTTACCCTTTTGCCCCTTTTTCTTCTTCTTTCTAATTATTTGTTCGGACCAAAATATTGTGTTTATTGTCATGAGTTGTCACGATCCCAGTTGGCGAGTAAAGGTCTTTATATAAATACTTTCTGAAATTGTCTTCCCGGGTGGGACTGTGGGACTCTATATATACAAATCCCTTAGGACTAGCCAATGTTCAAATATAATTTATATAGGGTTATGACATTCCTATATAGTCTTTTCCAATAGAATTCCAATAGATTCTGAATAGTTCTAATGGGGCTCAGGAGGTATAGAGCAGGTCGTCCAATGATCCCTGGGTCGGCGGTTCGAATCCCGACTCCTCCTCCTGTCCACATGTGGAAGTGTCCTTGGGCAAGACACTGAACCCTACATTGCCTCCAACTAGGGATGCACCGAAAGGGAAATTCTTGGCCGAAACCGAATACCGAATATAGGAAACAGTTGGCCGAAAACCGAATACCGAATAGCCGAATACATCTTTGTTGTAAAGCTACCTGATTATGGAAAAAGACATGATTATGGCAAAACCTAAACACTTATGGGTCCATTAAAAAAACATCTAATTAATTGGAGGCTTTGTGATTAATTAATCTCAAATAATCACATTTTAATCGCATATCAATAGGCCTATTTGACCTGAGCAGTGAGCTTTTTTTTCTACATAAGCATAGGCAATAAAACAAGTAGTAATAATAATATTATTTATATAATGCTTCTCTGAGTACTTAAAGATGCTTTTCAAGGGGAACATGAGAAAACTAATAAAAAACAACTTTATTAGGGAAAAACTAAGACTATGGAATAAAATAAATGAAAGTGGAATGAGATAGCTGGGGAAAGTAATATTCTAGAGGTGGGTTTAGCATGTCTCTGAGAAGTGCATAGTTTCGACAGGTCTTCCTGCTGTGGACACTGAAACTAAACACGGGCAGATGCAAGGATAGTCTATCATTCATTTTATAATGGAAACCAGCAACATGTTGATGCAAAGACGTGTAGCTGCTCCAAATGATATTCCCATTCGTCTTTGTGTCTGCCCGTGTAAACGCAGCATCGAGTGTGAGGTGTTTAGTTGGGGAACGGATGGAAAGTACTATAGTGTTATTAAGGAGGACTCCTTCTAAGTGGACCAGAGCTAAACTAATGTTAGCTCCCATGCTAGCTAGTAGCTACCCTCGTCAGACAACACCACCACCATCCAGATCGGGTGGAAGGCAGCTGCTGATATCACGTTGCTTGTGCCCGTGGATGGGAAATAAGATTTAAAAGGCTATGGAAGCGCGGATGAAAGCACAGATGTGTGCAACAATAAAGTTGTGTCGGACTCGGATCTGTCTGTGCATTCCGTCTGCTGACTGCTGCTCGTGTGTTGTGAGTGACTGTCTTAAAGAGCGTCATAAGCATGCGCCCTTCCTGCGCTGGAAGTAGCAGATCTACAAGTTATCTACCCGTCGCAATGCACAGCGCTTTGGGCTTGTACATCTGTGTTTTTCCCGCAGGTTAGTTGAATTATATCGATTCACAACTTTAGGACCACTACTACTATTCGGTGATATTTTTCGGCTTATTTGAGCCGAAACCGAATAGGCCGAAAATACATTTTTAGCCATTTTCGGCCGAATATTTTCGGTGGCCGAATTTTCGGTGCATCCCTACCTCCAACGAGTCGGTCGGTGTGAGCTCGCTACCATTGGGGTGTGAATGTGAGAAGTGACTGTTCGCCGCTTCACCTCCCAATGTATGAATAATTGAACCGTTGTAAAGCGCTTTGAGCACTTGGAAAAGCGCTATAAAAATGCAAAAAGAAAATGCAATTCATTAATAATAGGCTAAATGATCTCACATTGAGATCCTTTTGAAACAAGCTGTCCCTAATGGAAGGGCGCTGGATGTGGGCCATACTGTAGCACTAAAAGACTTCCTGTCATTTGAGATTGAGAAAAACTGTTCTTTAAGCTAATTCTAAAGCTACTGTAAGTTAACTCATTTGACTGGGGGGGGGGGGGGACCCTGTGAAACTCCCTCAAGGACTACTGGGGGGACCCTGGACCCCACCTTGAGTACCACTGCTTTAAACCATTGCATAGTTGAAAACATAACACATCATCTGACCTATTCATATACAATGCAATCAAAGACATATTCAAATTACAAACCTTTTCGACACTCTATTTAACGTTTAGCTTAGTTTTATCTTTGATCTTTTGTCTTTGGCTTGTTTTCTTATGTTAACCCATTTTGGGGCGGGAACCTCTTTTGGTGTTTTAAACATTATGTTATAATTTAGCTATTGAAAACGAGCAGATCTACAAGCTCATAGCGTGCCACCAAGTGGCGCGCTACGAGCTTGTAGGTCTGCTATTTTTTTTTAAATCGTGAAAATGTGTTTTTACTGTACATTTGGTACAGTAATATCAGTAATATTCATGTACTATTTGGTTCTGCTGGACGCCATGCCCCCACTAACAGGTCGGGCTATGGATGGCGAGTCGCGTTGCTTATGTCCTAGACCAGTGGTAACCAACATTTTCAAGCCCAAGAGCCCATTTTATTCCCAATTGTAAGCCAAGATCTACCACTAAAACGTGTTAGAAAAAACACTTGTTTTTTTGCTATTTCTGACAGGCTCAATGCATGTGCACACATCCACATTACACATTACATCCAAAATGTTCCTATATACTCTACGATGCTCAGTTGCGTCTAGGACCTAGACGCAACTGAGCATCGTAGAGTATATAGGAACATTTTGTTTGATAAAGGATTTTATTACAATAATTAGTAACGCTCCAACGCTCTGGACGCGCGTGTGGGACGAGGAGATACAGTACACAGCATGTGACTGTACTGTACAGTAGCAGCTGTTGACACAGTGAGTGGTATTGCGTGACGACGGGTTGTGTGTGTCAAACATATACAGTAGCAGATCCACAAGCTCACACAATGTCCGTCGGCCTGATTCGGCTGTTTTCCACACGCTATACCCCATTGTGCTGCGGGAGGATATCATTTCTGTGCTAGTGCTTCTGCTAACGGGACTCATGTGTCTTCATTATCTGGTATACATGAATGAACCTCTCTCTCTCTCTCTCTCTCTCTCTCTCACTCACTCACTCAATAATAGTGATAATAGTAATATTTAGATCAAATTAACACAACTGTTAGCTGTGTTGTTTTCACAGTGTCTTATATATTCTGTTGTCTGTCAGTCTGACAGTCTGACAGTCTGTCTGTCTGTCTGTCTGTCTTTTTATCTCTGAGAGTGTACAATCTCGTAAGGATCCATTTGGTGGTCCCCTGTATTAGCCGATACAGATACCAGTATTGTGATCTTGTGTTGTGTTTATAGCTATATATCTCGTGTTGAGTTTATAGCAGACTCCTCGCTCATATGTGCACTTGCAGTTTGGGGCAACTCCAAAGCATACTCCACATGCCCCAACATTTTAGTTACCTGCCACCCCTTTAGCCCTGTGTCGGATCGGTGGTTAGACTGGCATAATGCCAGTCTAACCACCGATCCGACACGGGTGCAGTACTTAGTTTAGACAGTTTTTGGTTTAGACTAGTCATTGGTTAGACCAGTCATTAGTCCTATACAACTACAACCTATCTCAAACCCTCACCCTAAACCTAACCTCCCACGGGACAGCACACCTAAACCTAACCTTAACCTAACCTTAATGTCTAACCAATGACTAGTCTAAACTAAGTATGCACCCCCCGATTCCGACACCGATACAATATTGGGAACATCTCTCTAATGAGAAGATGTGTTTGGGCGCTGGTACCGGCTACCATGGGTCGGCGGTTCGAATCCCGGCTCCTCCTGTCTACATGTCGAAGTGTCCTTGGGCAAGACACTGAACCCCAAATTGCTCCCGATGTGCTGGTTGGTACCTTGCATGGCTTCCACTGCAACCGGTGTATGAATGTGTGTGTGAATGGGTGAATGTAATGCACAATCTATGTAAAGTGCCTTGGATAGAGGCGCTATATAAATGCACCGTTTACCATTTTATTTACCATAATGACTACACGGGTCGGAGCCTCCGGGCCGGGCCGAGGTGTTTGTGGGTTGTCAGTGGGATCAGATAAGGTTCTGTTGCAGCGCTGCCTCGCCAGCAGTAAATACTGTAAGTGGATTTTAAAAGCGGTCCCTGTAACCGTTCTGTTATGAATGACCACGGTTGTTCTGCTGACCCGTGTGTGTTTTGCTGAGGCGTCGTTGGGTTGCTGACCCACAGCAGAGTCTTGTTAACCCATTCTGACCTGAGATCAGATTCGGCAAAAAGTCTGTTTGAAAATGACAGTTTTCTGAAAAAGCTATTATGTTTCCATGTCAGTGGTTCTTCGGTTTTTGAAAAATAGCAGATCTACAAGCTCGTAGCGCGCCACCGAGTGGCACGCTACGAGCTTGTAGATCTGCTATTTTTCAATAGCTAAAGCATAACCTACAGTAATGCACCAAAACAGGTTCCCGCCCAGAATGGCTTAAGGACAAACACTCCATTATTCTAATGTCATTTCACCGTGGGACTACTTTGTAGTGGAGTCAAGATAATGGGTCGGTGTTATGACTAATGCTGTTTGGACAGTATTCTATGCCCTATCAGGTGTTATGACTAATGCTGTTTAGACAGTTTTCTATGCCCTATCAGCGCAAACGACTGTGTTTTAATGTAATGAATAGACTAGAGTTTACAAAGTGAACAAGGAAACAATAACTGGACAGTTACAGTAGCTGGTATGGTGGATGGACACACTCTCTCACACATGCACGCACGCACGCACGTGCGGCACATACTTCTTAACCCATTTTGGGGCGGGAACCCCTTTTGGTGTTTTAACCCATTGATGCCTGAGGCCAAATCTGGGAACGCCTTCTAGGGCCTGACCTAAGGTTTCTGAAAACCTTCAAATTCTGATGATTTTATTTTTAAATATATATATTTATAAATATAGTTATGTTGCTACATGTATAGCAATAGCTGATGAGACACAGAGAGCGCGGCCGGCATCAAGGGTAGAACAACGTATACATTACACCAGGCGTCAATGGGTTAAGCATTTTGTTACGCTTTAGCTATTGAAAAATAGCAGATCTACAAGCTCATAGCACGGCACCGATTGCCGCGCTATATGAACGTGAATTTTGGCGGCTTGCTTGTTGTCAGTCTGTGAAACGCACACTCCCTCCCGTCCGTCCGTTCCCTCTGCGCTTCACCACCTAGCCCGGTCTCTCTCTCGTTCTCTCGCCGCAAGACAAAAGACCCCGGAGAGAGCAGCCCATTGGCTGACTTTAAAAAAGGCCGCCAGCCAATCAGCTCAATTATAGCCGCAGGTGTCAAAGGCTGTTGTCGTGTCGTCGTGTGCTGCCGCACTTCACACCCCCGCTGGAGGACGAGGACAGTAGGACGCCATCCTTCCCTCTGCTCTGCTCCTCGTCACTCCTAAACGTTTGTTTCAGCCGAGGTGGTGTGAATAAGAGTGCTTTATATGCCGTGGGGACAAAGCCACTTGGCAGAAGAAGGGGTTTCCACAAGCTGCAATTTATACCGTACTATATATTTTTTATTTATTTATTTAGCCTTTATTTAACGGAACCGGTAAAAAAAACCACATTGAGACGGAGTCTCTTTTACAAGTGTGAACTTGGCCAAGAGGCAGAAACAAAATGACACTTCAATGCCACATAGTAACACATGTCAAATTATACATCAGCCAAATAATAGCATCAGATATAGCATCAGGACAAAAATGAAAACGAAAGTCTGTTGGAGAATTAATTTAGATGCATCTTATTCAGTTACTAAGTGTTTGAAAGGTTCTATGATGCGTTGTTTTTTTCAGCTCTGTTACCTGCCTTGGAGAGAGAGAGACAGACAGACAGACAGACAGACAGACAGACCCATGGATATTCAGAGACAGAATCTGGGTTATCCTGGTCTCATCACTCTTGTCTGCAGATGAATATTAATAAGTGTTATTTATTCTACAGCCTGCACTAGAGAGAGAGAGCGAGAGAGAGTTTGTGTGTGTGTGTGTGTGTGTGTGTGTGTGTGTGTGTGTGTGTGTGTGTGTGTGTGTGTGTGTGTGTGTGTGTGTGTGTGTGTGTGTGTGTGTGTGTGTGTGTGTGTGTGTGTGTGTGTGTGTGTGTGTGTGTGTGTGTGTGTGTGTGTGTGTGTGTGTGTGTGTGTGTGTGTGTGTGTGTGTGTGTGGGGGGGCACTGTATCATCAGTAAACCAGTGTTACCATGTGTCTGGATTCTGCTGCGGTGGATTCCCACCATTACCCACAATCCTCTCTCCTCTTCCTCCTCCTCGTCTCCTTTCCACTGTTTATTTTATACCCTTTCTCCTCTACCTCTCTCTCTCTCTGTCTCTGACATTGTCGTTCTCTCTCCTCTCTCTCTCCATTACATATCGGCTATCATCTGTTCCCTCTTCCTCCCATTCCGCCTTCCGCTCCTTGTGTTCCGTTTATCCTTCCCTCACACCCGATACCAGACATTCATATGCAGATCATATTTACATTGATGCTATCTTAAACCTGCAATAAGCAATTTTGTGCCGATTTTTTTGCCGCAAGCAGAACCACCCCGTCTCATAAGCGGGCATGACCTCCTTGTCGGGTGCCGAGGAATCGATTTGCATCGACGGTCACATCTGAGCAGTTTGCGAATAAAAACTGCATCCATCATCGGGCAAACCCGTCTGGGGTGAGGGGGACCTTGTTGAGGGCCAACCAAACTCTGTACACCCAAAGCCAGAGCTGTGCTCGTGTGCTCGGAAATAAGTCTGATTCGTTTCCGTTTTCAATTTTGTGTGACTCTGTTCCACAGATACATATTGTGAAAATAGCTATGGGTGTGAGCCGTTGTGAGCTTGTAGATCGGCTAACTGGTTTGACCAGTTTTTATATAGTTCATTAGTTATCTTTGATGCAGTCATGTTTTTTTTCTTTTCTTTTCTTGTTTTTGAGGTATTAAAAAGCTCACTTCACTGTCATCTGCATGGGGACCCCTCCAGAACCTGTGGTTCCGACCCACAGGTTGAGAAGCACTGCACTAGAGACCAGAGTCTAAAATAATTGAACCCAAGTGTGAACCCAAGTGTGAACCAAAGTCCCTCAGACTCTTAGACTAAGCCCCCTCGTCTTTCCCCTCTACAGTACACCAAAGATCTACAAGCTCACAACTTGTTAACGAAGCAATGCTTTGTGAGCTGTGTAGATTTGCAGATTGGGTTCATCCCTAATTTGGGCATTTGCAGGGCTGGACTGGCCACAGGTCGTACCGGGCATATTTCCGGTGGGCCGCGACCGTAGGGGGCCGCCATGATTTGACAGGCAGGCCAATAGGCGGCAGGCCACCAGGAAAGGTCCGGGCGTGCTGCCATTCTGCCAGTGCCGCCATCATGATAATTTCACTGTACCTGTATATCAGTGAGTGACAAATAAACCCTCTACAAAGGGTTGTGTAGTTAGTTGTCTGTTGGTTTGTATCATTGCGAATGCAGTGAGCACTTACTATGAGACCTAGCAGATCATGTCTGTCTGTGTGTCTGTCCCGCTGTTGTGCCCATATATGGAGCTGAGTGATTTGTTTGTGATTGATGCAACACACTCCATATTTGGACGTATAGCTGCGTTCGCTTCCCGCGTTTGCGCGTCTTACTTGTTTATGTTGTTCTGTAAAAGTGGTGGTATATACTGTAGGGCTTGTTTGTTTGTGTGTGCCTCGGCGGAGTGGGGAGGTAGAGTTTCTGGTCTGGGCCAAATTCACGTGAAAATGACTTTCTTTGTCCCAGTCCAGCCCTGGGCATTTAACACTAGACCTTTAACACTAGAGCTTTAACACTAGACCTTTAACACTAGACCGCAGGGCTTCTCAACGTTTTAACACTGGGCATTTAACACTAGACCGCATGGGGGCTTCTCAACGTTTTAACACTGGGCATTTAACACTAGACCGCATGGGGGCTTCTCAACGTTTTAACACTGGGCATTTAACACTAGACCGCATGGGGGCTTCTCAACGATTTAACACTGGGCATTTAACACTAGACCGCATGGGGGCTTCTCAACGTTTTAACACTGGGCATTTAACACTAGACCGCATGGGGGCTTCTCAACGATTTAACACTGGGCATTTAACACTAGACCGCATGGGGGCTTCTCAACGTTTTAACACTGGGCATTTAACACTAGACCGCATGGGGGCTTCTCAACGTTTTTGGCTATAGGGATCCCATCCCCGGAAATACTTTGGTCATGTGACGTCTCGCGGGTCATGTGACGTCTCGCGGGGACACAAGGACACACATGGCTGTGCATTGGAGCGGCTGCATGACTCAAAAATGTTGGCTTTAAAAAATATATTTTACATTAAAAGATTTGCACTTTTTTTGTCATAAAAGAAAATAGCAGTTCTACAAGCTCTTAGCTGCATGGCACAAAGTGACACACTATGAGCTTGTATAGATCTGCTATTTTTGAATAGCCAATGTATAAAATACGGTTAAAGCGTTAACACAGATGCTTTCCTGTTTGAATGCCTTAAGAAACACAAACAGACATGCTGAGATCTGCAGCTGCGGGACAGATTATCTCTGGAAGTTTCTCTTGTAGGAGCAGGCCATACAGTACTTGTTTTTAAATCAATTATGAGATAAAATTAAATGAAATGTCATTTTGCTGTTTAGTACAATCTCCTGTCAGCTGTACTGTAAGTAAATGGTTTCCCCAACGTAGGTCTGATCGGGTTAGCAAAAATGTTTCAACTATGAATACATATGAGTATGGGCATATACAGTATGTGTCATCATGTACAATCTATCCCTAGTAATATGGACTCTGTCATCTGTCATCAGTGAATGGATATTTAGCAAAGACTATATTGACAGTGGTTATATTAGGCTGATAACAGTGTTAGCAGTCACACAGTGATATGATAATAATGGATACATTATTTACATTCACTCCACGGTGAATATAATATTTGCATTCACCCTATACGGTGAATGTAATGAGTGT
>NC_137884.1:24213037-24230537 GCF_963924005.1 Protomyctophum bolini | reverse complement strand
GTGGTAACTGAGACGTAACAAGGGATGCTGAGAGAGAGAGAGAGAGAGAGAGAGAGAGGACCACAGGATGAGAGAGGAGAGCGTGAGAGGAAGAGGAGAGGGCGAGAGAGAGGAGGAGAGAGAGGAAGAGATTAGGGCTGCAACTATATTGATTGTTTTCCCAGTGATGAATCTATTGATTACTTTTTCGATCAATCACGACAAAGCAAACAAATCGATGACGTGTGTTGTGTTGTGTTGTGTGTGTGTGTGTGTGTGTGTGTGTGTGTGTGTGTGTGTGTGTGTGTGTGTGTGTGTGTGTGTGTGTGTGTGTGTGTGTGTGTGTGTGTGTGTGTGTGTGTGTGTGTGTGTGTGATGTAAGTAGATGAGAGAGGAGGAAATGATAACTCATATTATGTCATACAGATGAGAACAGAAAGACCAAATAAAGGACGGTGAGATGAGAAGGAGAGAACAGGTCACTTGGGACGCGTGCGTGCGTGCGTGCGTGCGTGCGTGCGTGCGTGCGTGCGTGCGTGCGTGCGTGCGTGCGTGACCGTGCATCAGTGAACGTCTCATAGTGGTATCGATTTGTTAATCACAAGATAGGTTGATGAATACATCATCATTCAGTCAATACTAATGAATCCCTATTGATTAAAATTAATGCCTGTCTTTCTGCGTGCGTGCGTGCGTGCGTGCGTGCGAGATTTGATTTGATTGGTCTCTGTCTGAAGTCAATAGAATATTGAGATAAGTACTGTAGGCACACACACACACACACACACACACACACACACACATGAATCATGATGCATCATGTGTGTGACTATAGTTTCCTCCAGGCCGTCCTGTCGGTTGCCATGTCTGCCCAAGCTTTCAGGTCAAATCTTTTAGGTTTGTTCTATAATGTTGTCCTTGTTGTAGCTCTTCTTCTGACCTCCCGGCGCCCGTTTCCCTTCAACCGTCTGGGAATACAGGACTTGTTTCGGGGAGGCGAGAGTCAGGCATGCAAATAATGGGCTGGTCCATTTTGGTCTTTGGTTGGAGGTCGCGGCAGACCGTAGTGGTCCTTGTGGTTAGAGAGTGTCCGCCCTGAAACTGGGAGGTCGGGGGTTCGATCCCCGGCCGGGTCATACCAAAGACTGGGACCCAATGCCTTCCTGCTTGGCCCTCAAATCAACGAATGATTCCCGAGCGCGGCGCACGTTTCCGTTTAGTTTCCGTCAGTGAAAAAAGGTAGTCGACGAAGCATTTCTCGTCTTGACGAAAACAGCACTGCTCCTCCTGCCTCTCTGTTCTGCTCCAGGAGTTTCACACCATCCATTATAAACATAATGCAGACAGAGGTTCATTTTTCTACACTATACAGCTTAACACACTTCACTCCAACACCGGCACACGCATACTCTTTTCTCCACAGTCCATTTGATCTGGTTACACACCGTCTAAGTGATGGATGCGCGCGCGGAGAACCCACTGCACTATAACAGCAGAGGATATTATAGGGACATTTGTTTTTTCAATACTAGGGGGTCTACTAAACCGGTGGGTGGCTAAAACCTTGGGTTGACTAAACCCTGGGGTGGCTAAACTCTCTGTGTTTAACCCATTTTGACCTGAGATCAGATTCTAAAAAATGTCTTCTACATCCTGACAGTTTTCTGAAAAAGCTATGCTTCCATGTCAGTCGTTCTTCGATTTTTCAAAAATAGCTAAAAGGGGTTCCCGCCCAAAATGGGTTAAACCCTGGGAGACTACACCCTAGGCGCGGGGGCCCCGATTCTCTAAGCTGTTTACATCTTCCAAACGTCCCACGTTATAGTAGTCTGATTCAGTAATCTCTCGCTCGGCTGTAGACTTACATGGGACCAAGCTTGCTTTATGTCATTAGACTGCAGCCTTATTCTATCTAGACTACTAACGTGTGAAGTTTGGAATATTCCTTCACACCCGAAACATTAGTGATTCAGGTCCAAGGATTTTATACGCTGAGTAACTAAACCCACAACTAAACTAAACCCCAGTGAAAGCTGGGTTGTGACATTGGCCCGTGGTATAGGGGGAGAGAGTGAAATATAAATGGCATTTTTTTTACCTGGCTGGAAATCAACCCGGATGATAAACTCTCCTCCTCAACGGAACAGATTACATCTTTGTAACACCACTGTTGCACAAAAGAGAGAGAGAACTAGTGAGGGAACGTACAGTAAGGCAGACAAATTAGGCAGAGAGATAATGAGAAAATGAAGGAGTAAGAGAAGGGGGTACAGTATGAACCCTGTGGATTAGGAACTTCTGAGTTAGTGTACTATACGTGTGCCAAGGGGTCAAGGGTCACAGAGCCGCTAACTGTTGGGTTGCCGTTGCCGGTAATTTGAAATGTTCAGAGACAAACGAAAACAAACTGATGAAGCGATGTATATTTCTCGTATTTGCATGCTTCCCTCGAGTGTGAGTGTGAGTGTGTGTATGCATGTGTTTGTGTCTTTGTATTTGAGTCAGTGTGAGTGTGAGTGGAGTGTGAGTGTGTGTATATGCGTGTGTTTGTGTCTTTGTATTTGAGTGTGAGTGTGAGTGAGTGTGAGTGTGAGTGGAGTGTGAGTGTGTGTATATGCGTGTGTTTGTGTCTTTGTATTTGAGTGTGAGTGGAGTGTGAGAGTGTGTACGCGTGTGTTTGTGTCTTTGTATTTGAGTGCGCGTGTGTGCTGCGTTTATCTATAGATGTACTGAGATTGAGACAGGATATTAACCTTGGCTGTAATCTGAACCAGACTGCAACACAATAAGTCCCATTCTGCTGCTATCTCTCTCTCAGGTTCCAGAACCAAAGCACTCACTTTGCTCCAACATGTCAAAGCGCCTCTCTGTGTTTTATATACAGTATAGTCTCAGCAGGCCGAACTGAATCAACGAGGCTGTCAATTCAGCCTCGTCGTCATGACACGCATGGCCACGACTCATTTCATTTCCTTGTCCTTTGGATTGCATAGACCCCAGCATAGACCCATGAGCACAGCAAAAATAGCCTGTCTATACAATCTCTCAATGCCTCGCAGACATTGTAGATAATAGGTCTATTTTCAATTATTAGGCTATTTAAAGATTAGAGCATTTGAAGTGGTCAAACTAGCAATACTTTTAGAAGCTTTTCCCATAAAATGCTGGGTTTTCGGTGGTGAGGTGACCACCGGAGCTGTAATAACGGTGGAGCGGTGGTGAGTAGAAACAGAGAGAAGGGCTGGGGTGGTGTCGGTGGTTTTCTCTTCACCGCGGCTCAGTGACGTCATGGTGTTGTAGTTCGGTGGTCACCTCACCACCGAAAATATTAGACTATGAATAACGCTTAATGGTCTGGAATATTATGGCAAAGGTTAAAGCCTCAGTCTGTGATTTCTTCACCTGGTTTGCAGGTTTTAGAAACCTCTAGGTGTCAGGCCGGTAGTAAGGAAGGGAACACCACTGTATGTAGACCAGCAGGAACAATATTACTAAAACACTTTACAAATGGCGTGTCCTGTGACACGTACGGCATTTTGAACCGGATCGCGACCATTACAGGACTCTATGGAGCGTGCAGGATCATCGTTATTTTTTGTCCGTTTGTTTTTTTCACCCGTTCCAAGGGTGAGGCGAGGGGTGCCGCTATAACAGGAGGCGTGTACAGTACAGTGTCACTCTTAACTGGCCAAATGCGTGTATGGCTTTAAAGTGAGTATTAAAAAAAAGTAAAGTAAAGTATTATGTACAGAATCCAAATCCATGCCCCGGCAACAGCAGCGAGGAAATGAGAACCTTTATATAGAGCCCTGTTTGGTATGCTCATTCATCTGACGAAGGTCAGACCGACCGGAACGTCACCGTAGTATTTGAGTAATAAACAGTTCTATTTTTATACGGGAGGGTGGAGAGGAGCGTCGCACCTTCTTCCTCTCAGACCCCAGTTTCCACCGGCTGGTTCCCAAATGACCAGATGACAGTGAATGGGGTTCTTATATAATATAATAGTTCTGATATTTTCCACAATATTTATCTCTGTGTGTCACACAAAATGTAATGCCTCATCTCCTACAATTCGGGTGCTTATAATGTCAAGGTTGGAGCCTTCAAATATGATTATCTTGGGGCGGTCGTGGCCTGAAAAGGTTGAGAACCACTGCTTTACAGAATATATATTCTAGGATCAGCTTCTAGAATCCATGGTAGGGGATTGTGCGGAGAGAGAAGTGAGGGTGAGAATTGTCTGTAATCTCCTGAGCATGTTGGATAATCCCCCATCCGTCTCTTAAAAACCTCACACTCACTTGAGTCTTATTTTTGCAATTATTCTGGCTGCTGGAAGTACATACTCTAATCTCACCAAGATTATTGCAGTTCTGCAAATCTGTCATCTCCTTTTTTTCCTTTGCCGCAAAGGTTTTGCGTGTCACTTTGTGAACCATGCAGCTCAGTGGCCTTGTGGTTAGGGTGTCTGCCCTGAGACTGGGAGGTCGGGGTTCGATCCCCGGCTCGGGTCATACCAAAGACTATAGAAATGGGACCCAGTGCCTCCCTGCTTGACACTCAGCATCAAGGGTTGGATTGGGAATAAGTCTCTGCGACATACTAGCGTCATGTCCAGGGGGTGTACTTGTACATCAAGCTGCCTCACGCTACAGAAACAGGAGATAGGCTCCTGCCCTGTGGGCCTCATGGCTACAGAAACAGGAGATAGGCTCCTGCCCTATGGGCCTCATGGCTACAGAAACAGGAGATAGGCTCCTGCCCTGTGGGCCTCATGGCTACAGAAACAGGAGATAGGCTCCTGCCCTATGGGCCTCATGGCTACAGAAACAGGAGATAGGCTCCTGCCCTATGGGCCTCATGGCTACAAAAACAGGAGATAGGCTCCTGCCCTATGGGCCTCATGGCTACAGAAACAGGAGATAGGCTCCTGCCCTGTGGGCCTCATGGCTACAGAAACAGGAGATAGGCTCCTGCCCTATGGGCCTCATGGCTACAGAAACAGGAGATAGGCTCCTGCCCCTATGTGCCTCATGGCTACAGAAACAGGAGATAGGCTCCTGCCCTATGGGCCTCATGGCTACAGAAACAGGAGATAGGCTCCTGCCCTATGGGCCTCATGGCTCGGCAAGAACACTTTGTGAATGTTGTTTTTTCTGGGATTTCTTATTGACTATTGGATTCTGTCCTGGAATAAGCACTATATGTGCCAAAATGTGTTTCGGTGACACGATCCAATTTGTATTGTCTACATGTTAAATTAGTAGCTTAATGTTAGCATTTCTTTTTGGCTTTTCTGCCTTTATTGATAGTATCAAGTGAAGATGCTTAGTGAAGATTGAGAACCACTGCTCTAAAACAGCATTGGACAATGATGTTTGACAGTCAGCACTATACTGTAGGCTAGTTGCTTATTTTAGACTTATTTTCTGACTTTTTCAGATTTTCATAGACCTGCTTGCTTGTTTCTCTCTCACACAGTCACGAAATGTGGCAACCGTCAAAGCTAGTCCTAGAGGTGTTTGTTTTGGTTGTGATCATTCATTGTGATGCATGGTGGATGATGCTTTAGCTCTTAGAGCAACAGCTAGCAGGAGGAAGCAGCCTGCTGCCCTCATGGATAACAGTATTTAGTGACATTTTATGTCCCAGAACTTATGGATATGGACTTATGGTTCCTTCCATCACTGCCTCTTTATTTTCTAGTAAGTAGAACTTTAACGTGTTGCTGTTTACCATTCCTCACACACACACACACACACACACACACACACACACACACACACACACACACACACACACACACACACACACACACACGCACACACATGCACACAATTTTCAATTCAATTCAATTCAAAGGGCTTTATTGGCATGAGAAAACATACGTTTACATTGCCAAAGCAGAAAGAACAATTCAACAACACAGCAATACAATCAAAACAAAAATTATGTTGTAACACACATGATTTAGTGGATTACAGTATAACCCTAACATATAGAGACAAGCTACAGTTGCCTTATATGTGTGCTTTTGCCTAAGAACTAAATCTAAAGTTACTATGTTTAGTGACCCTGTCTAAAACCTAACCACTGAGTGGT
This sequence comes from Protomyctophum bolini, assembly GCF_963924005.1. Lineage (NCBI taxonomy): Eukaryota > Metazoa > Chordata > Actinopteri > Myctophiformes > Myctophidae > Protomyctophum > Protomyctophum bolini. The sequence continues at coordinate 24,224,453 of NC_137884.1, read as the reverse complement.
GCAGAGATTTGTTAAGCCATCTAAAAATCACTAGATATCAGAGACAGAGTGACATGTGGTTCCACCAATCAGCAGTCAGTTTAGGCCTGGCTGATATGCTGTTCCAGCCACACAGCAACCTGTTGAAGCAGTGATTACCATCTACCTGCAGTGCTGCACTAATCAAGCCCAATTGAACTGAGTCAGTTCAGCTGTTGAGGTTAGAGACAGAAAGACAGCCAAACAGCAATGCACAGCACATGAGAAGAGCACAGAACAGAGAGAGAAAAAGTGTGATACTAGAAGAGTTTTATGAGCACAAACCACAGCGAAGCAAGGTAACTCACCACATCTTATCAGTTAATTTAAGAGTAACAAATAATTGGAAATTACTTTGGTTTTTGATGAGTGGTATTGTTTATTTCTAGAAACCATTGTGGATTCACTGGGGCAGCCATTGCATTGTTTGTGCCCAGCCTGTTTCACACAGAATCGGTGGTTGTGTTCCATTTGATATACCGGTACTTCTCCTATCACAGCAACTCACAAATCTTGCTGCTGTGTTTGCACATTGTTGTACTTCGCCCAGCAGATATGGGAGTTTTTTGTCATTGGTCATGTTTTCAAAATCTCCGTGTGTGGTTGTAATCTGTGGGAAGTATGTGTCACTGATGTCTTGGTACAATGAATGGACAGATGGTTAGGAAGTGTAGCTCAGTTTCCACTTCACACACACACACACACACACACACACACACACACACACACACACACACACGGCCCGCCTCCTGGCCGCTATGCAGACCCAGTTTCCAGATTAGATTAACGGCAATATTTTATTTATCGCACGATAAAAGTCTCGATAACGGCCCAGCAGTCATTTTTAGTTTAGTTTTCTCAGTATGTTGTAGCTTATTTCCCTAAAGTGCTGTTTCCTCACGTTTTATGTCTCAATAAATCGTTTGCAATTTAGATTGCCGATCGTCATCTGCCCTTGGGCCGGCCCTACTACTGATATTTAACTTTTAATGGAAGATTAGAGATGGAGATGTATTTACTGAAGCTTTCATAGTGCAATTTGTTAGTTTTGTATGCGGTCTGTTTGTATAGCTGCACCACTGATTTATTTATTGCTGTCATATCAGATTAATTTATTTACAAAAAATACATCTAATAGAATTACGCCTGTTGGTATTGTTGTTGGTGAGTTAAATCATGCTTCTGATCTGATATCAAATAGGCTAATACATTTTTTTATGATTTAGGCCTATTTTATGTCAAATAAAAGTAAAAGTGCTGTGATCTACATTGTTATTGCACATTGTTATTGCTGATTGGAATCTTTGTTTTTCCTACACCTGGCAGCTGAGATTTTGAATTTGCTTGTATTTCTGAGATCCCGAGACTTTTAAAGGGCCACTTCACCCCTTTTGCAACGAGAGCTTATTTTAATGATGTTTAGGACACAAACACTTTCCTGGGGGTTGTATGTCATGTATGATGTATGATTTTTTTTATTATATTGTAGTCATGACGCCATGTTCATGACCATGTGGTCTCAGTTCCTTCCTGGACTACAAAGTCACACCTCCATGCAAGGTTCCCCCCTCTCCATAAGGATGGAATAAAGCATTATGGGCATTGTAGGAATTCAGCAAACCAGTCAAACACACAGACACAGACTATTTTTCTGGCCATAGGGTGCAAATCAACTTGTGCTACTGTTATCTACTACAAATACTGTTAACATTGAGTGACTGCAGTTTCTTCCAGAGGTGAAATGTCCCTTTAATGCTAAAAAAAAAGAATCGTGACAAAAGCAGAAGATTTTCCAGACGCTTAAAAACACGCTCACACAGAACAGTGTTTCCAATAATAAAACAGCAACAGATTTAGGGGATTAGTTGCTATCTACTCTTGATTTGATACGGAATGGTTTTGGATGAGATTATGTTGTCTATAATACTTGTTTTTATTGATCGTTAGTTGAATAATGAAAGTTCCCACACCTGTGGGAAATAATACTATACGCAATGGTTTTGTTACTCGTTCTTCTCTCCATCCACTGGGGCGGCTGTGGCTCAGGAGGTAGAGCAGGTCGTCCAATGATCCCTGGGTCGGCGGTTCGTATCCCGGCTCCTCCTCCTGTCCACATATCGAAGTGTCCTTGGGCAAGACACTGAACCCTACATTGAAGTGTCCTTGGGCAAGACACTGAACCCTACATTGAAGTGTCCTTGGGCAAGACACTGAACCCTACATTGCCTCCAATGAGTCGGTCGGTGTGAGCTCGCCACCGTTGGTGTGTGAATGTGGGAAGTGAGGACGCTGGCGTCGACTGTTCGCCGGTTCACCTCCCAATGTATGAATGAATGAACCATTGTAAAGCGCTTTGAGCTCTATAAAAATGCAATTCAATTCATTAACTCGTCTCTTCTCCCTCTCTCTCCCTCTCTCTCTCTCTCTCTCTCCCTCTCTCTCTCTCTCCCTCTCTCTCTCTCCAGGCTCCGATTACTCTCCTCCTCCTCCGCTGCCTCCCCCGCCACCCCAACCCAACCTGACCAATGACCACGGCGGCGGCAGCGGCGTGGTCACCCATGACGAGCGAGGAGGAGGGGTCAGCCTGGGGGGCGTGGTGGGCCTGGCCCCGGAGCACCTGGCCACGCCCGGCGCGGCCGTGAGCTGGCAGGCGGCCATCGACGCGGCGCGGCAGGCCAAGATGATGGGCTCCATGGGGGCGGGGGCCGGGGGCGGGTCCACGTCGTCGGGGGTGGGCGGGGCGTCCCACGGCGGAGGAGGGGGAGGGGGTGGCGGGCCCATCTCCACGGCCAGCTCCACCCAGAGGAAGAGGCAGCACTACACCACCAAGCCCAAGAAACAGACCACCACGGCCGCCACGCGGCCGCCCAGGGCGCTGCTCTGCCTCACGCTGAAGAACCCCATCAGGAGAGCATGCATCAACATCGTGGAGTGGAAGTATCCTTTTTGTTTATACCAATAATAAGGCTGCTTGTCCTTGTCCTTGTCTCCTGTCGTCCTGTCCTGTCCTGTCCTGTGACTGTCCTGTCCTGTCCTGTCCTGTCCTGTCCTGTCCTCTCCTCTCCTCTCCTCTCCTCTCCTCTCCTCTCCTCTCCTCCTCTAGCATGTTGTACTGATTTATTCTTTCTTATTAGATAAGCGACACATCTTCCTCTATATATTCTCCCCTCTTCTCATTTCACTGTTAGCCCCGCGAGCAGCGGACGTGTTAATCCTTTTAGTGATAGCATAGCCTCCCCCCCCCCCAAAGGGTTCTGTCACGATTATTAATAATTTTTTAATTTCCCTTCCTTTTCTTTTTTTAACCTTTTAATTAAGGATGGTCGGTTCAAACCCGCGTCGGGGTCTGGTTTGGTTTATAAGGAGCCCGCGTTTGGCCCCTAGGGGCCACTGGCGCTGCTTCTGGACTCTTGGTCTTGTTCATTTCTTTTCCATCTGGGGATCTCAAGAGGGGAAGGAATAATTTGTCATTTTCATCCTTCTGTCACACTCCCCCACTTCCTCTCCTTGAGAAATGTCCCTCTCTATTGGCTCTCCCTGCACCTTCAGTAGCCCTCCTGCAATTCTTCATGGTCTCTCCACCCCCCTCTCTCTCTCTCTCTCTCTCTGGCTCCTCATCTAACCCATTCTGACCTGAGATCAGATTCTAAAAATGTCTTCTACATGCTGACAGTTTTCCATTCTGACCCGAGATCAGATTCTAAAAATGTCTTCTACATGCTGACAGTTTTCCATTCTGACCTGAGATCAGATTCTAAAAATGTCTTCTACATGCTGACAGTTTTCCATTCTGACCTGAGATCAGATTCTAAAAATGTCTTCTATGTCAGTCGCTCTTCGATTTTTTTTTAAATAGCAGACCTACAAGCTCGTAGCGCGCCACTCGGTGGCGCGCTATGAGCTTGTAGATCTGCTATTTTTCAATAGCTAAAGCATAACATAGTAACCAAAATGGGTTCCCGTTCAGAATGGGTTAATTTAGCCTCGGTCCTTCTCCCTCATTATTTCCCTCCATCGTTCACTCTCTCTCCCTCGTTTCCTTCCTTCCTTCCTTCCTTCCTTCTCCTTTCCTTTCCTCCTCCCTTCCCTATATAAAGCTTCCACTTTTATTTATTTTTATTTTTCCTCCATCCCTGTTGTTGTTGTTTCTTATAACTTTATTGTTTCACGTGGACGGGGACAGTACATATTATATCAATGTACAGTAAAGATGCTAATATACAGAAAAACATTACAAACAGAACAGGTTTTGAACTAAACCTATAAGCAGGCACAATGCATTATAGGCCTCACTCACACTGTTGCAACATGTGTCTTGTGTCATGTCCGTGTTTAATGGCTGCCCCCAATGCATTTCCAATGGAAGTCACATGGTTTGACAAAACATTTTAGTTTGATGGCTGTGTTGTGCCCCCCTCCCCTCCTACCCCGCATCAAACTTATTTTTTTGTCAAACCATGTGACTTCCATTGGAAATGCATTGGGGGGCGGCCATTAAACACGGACATGACACAAGACAAATGTATGCGTGTTGCAACAGTGTGAGTGAGGCATTACATGACATTACACAGGGTTAAACGGAGCATAAAACATACATACAAGAACGAAAGGTATACAAAACGACTACAAAAGGGGTGTGAAGTATATCTATCTAAAGCTAAGACTCATTTCTACTTGGCTCGTGTAGAAAAACAGCATGTTGTTTCATCTGGTTTTTCGTCCTCCCTTCGTTTCTTCCCTTTCTGCCTTTCTGTCTTTCTTTCTGTCCTTCCATCTTTTCTCATCTGTTCTCCTGTTAATCTTCCCTTTTGTTCCTCGTCGTCTCTGGGGAGAGAGAGAGAGCGATAGAGAGAGAGAGAGGGGGGGGGGGGGGTGTAGATGAAGGAGTGTAATAACGATCGGTGGGAGAAGAGAAATGAGCAGGAGGTGAGAGGAGGTCGTACTGTAGGTTGTCACCATCGTGAAATTTTATTGGCGATTAAACGACCGTACAAATGATTGCGATTACCAATATAATTGTTTTCTTTTGGGGGGGGGGGGGGCTTTGTGAACACAAATTGCACATGGTAGATATAACAGTCAAACAATACAATAAATTACTGACAATGACCAATAATCTAGAATGTAGATCTGATATTTTTGAATAGCCAAAGTATAGAATAATAATGTTTCAAGTATATAGGCCTATAGTTTTAAATCTAAATGCTTTCCCGCGGTGTTAAAGGGGGGAAAAGCTGATCTACAAGCTCACGTATCACCTCATAATGAATGGTGGACGGTGCATTGTGAGCTTGTACATCTGCTGTTTCTGAAAATATATAGAACACTATTTCAACGTATTCATTCATATGACTGGAAGCAATTTGTATGCAGAATAATAATCAATAATCTCAAATAGTTGATCAGGCTATTGATCTGGAGGTGGCATGGGGGGGGGGGGGGGATATGTGTACAATTTAAGCTATTGATATAGCAATTATAAGGTCTTCATGCAATGGTTTTTGATGCAATTTCATACCCACAACCTGATGTTCCCATTTTGGATAATGTTGTTATAGGCAAAATGTACACAAACCCATTTAGGCCTGACGTCGAAATTAAAAATAAATAAATCTTCTAAATTCTGACAGTTTTCAGAAATACCTATGTTTCTATATCAGCGGTGCTCAATATTTCATCACAAGGACCCCAAAAATGATATGTATAATTGGCCGCCGACCCCCATCTGAAAACATGTTGTTCCAGCAAAGATTTGAGTAAAAAAAAAGAAAAAGTTCGCTCTGAAAGAATATATTCAATCATTTGGCCACATTTTCACGATTAAAAAAATAAATAGCAGATCTACAAGCTCGTAGCGCGGCACTCGGTGCCGCGCTATGAGCTTGTAGATCTGCTATTTTTTTCAATAGCTAAAGCATAACATAATGCTTGAAACACCAACAGGGGGTTCCCGCCCATGCAGAGTGCAGGTTGAATGAAATAAATAAATAGTTTTCGGATCCATCATGCCACAGATGCTGCTAAACCTGGTCTATCTATTCAAATAGCATGCTGTTTGTACAACATGCAGGGCATCTGTAAACATTAAACAAGCACGCGGTACAACATACAGAACATGCAGCATCTGTGGACATAATTATATACTTGCAGCTGTCTAAACAAAACAACTAAATAACATATATTATTTTGTGGCTCAGTGGTTGTTCAAAGTGTGGTCCAGCTGATTGACGGGGTTCCATCTGAAAACCATCTACTGGACCAGTGCTGTTTTTGGCAGTTTCTTTAGTTTTAGTCATAATTATAGTCTCTTGAATAGTTTCCATTTAGTTTTAGTCACATTTTAGTCACCATGGAATGTTGTTAGTCTAGTTTTAGTCAACTAAACTAATCACAAGATTTTAGTCGACTAAATCTACAGTTGATTTTGTCGACTAAAATGTATTTTGGCGGGCCTTGATGCCGTCATAATGACTGTTTTTACACTTGCTGAAAATAGCCGATTTATACAAGCGCACAACGCGTCGCTATTTTCAGCATGCAACCAAGTGTAAAATGACTTATACTGGATCTCTTGTCCACTAGTCGCTTCCTAACGTTTTAGTCCAGTTTGTATTTGTCAATTTATTTAGAAGTTATTATTATGAGAGGACGAATGACTATTCAGATCTCTCCACTGTATGGACTGTCCTGACCTACTATAGAATTCTGTCAATCATGGGGTGTACCCAGGGGGGGTCCAGGACCCCATATGGATACTCAGAGTTAATACAGGGGGGTCCAGGACCCATATGGATACTCAGAGTTAATACAGGGGGTCCAGGACCCCATATTTTACAATAATCACTTGTAATCACTTGTAATGCTAGGGTAGCATCCCTATTCTGAGGGAAACATATTTTCGGCGAAGAGGTTTGATGTAAAAAAAGATCAACCCAAATACCGTTTAATGCAATAATCGGTGTCCCTGCTTCATCACCCTCAGCTATGGGTTCCTTGGCCTGAAAAAATGTTGAAGACCCCTGCTGTAAAACTTAAATTAACAGCACATTACGGCACAAATGGACCCTGACGGGTCCATTTGGCTCCATTTGTACACTCTCAGAGTTACAGACCCACAAGTAAAGAGTCCATTTGGTTCCATTTGTACACTCTCAGAGTTACAGACCCACAAGTAAAGAGTCCATTTGGTTCCATTTGTACACTCTCAGAGTTACAGACCCACAAGCAAAGAGTCCATTTGGCTCCATTTGTACACTCTCAGAGTTACAGACCCACAAGTAAAGAGTCCATTTGGTTCCATTTGTACACTCAGAGTTACAGACCCACAAGTAAAGAGTCCATTTGGTTCCCAACTATCATTTAGCGGCATGGGGACCCCGGACCCCCTGGAACTCCCTCAGGGACCCCTGGGGTTCCCCCCGGACCCCACTTTGGGAACCACTGATCTAAAATAACATAGCGTACTTTGTGTCTGCATGAGAACAACACAGCATGCATCAAAAGATATCGTTGCTGTCGGACAACAAACCTTGTATCTCCTTCGTTTCAGTGTTGTATGTTTTGTTGTGCTTGAATGCCCCGCTGCGTCATGCCTTGTAGCTTGTAGATCTGCTTTTTTTATTAAGCGAGTGGTCGAGAGTGTTTCTTTGTGTTTTATGATTAATCAACTTGTGAGTTGTGACTAAATAATAACTAGAATGGATCCAGTGGAACACAGGTTATTGTGTGTGTGTGTGTGTGTGTGTGTGTGTGTGTGCGTGCGTGCGTGTGCGTGTGTGTACGCGTGAGAGAGAGAGAGAGAGAGAGAGAGAGATGGCAGCCCCAAAATCTTCTTCCCCTGTTACCATGACAACAGTACAGGCTCGATGGGGCACACACACACACACACGCTGCCATTGATGATGGTAACGCACATCCTCGATTGTATGACTGATATAGCCAGTACGACCGAAAATGTCCCGCGTAAACACCTAGCTTAGATAGTAGCCACGCTGACTGTCTGCCCGGCACAGCTGTTTTGTATTATGTTTTTATTTAGGTGTGCGGTTATGCTCGGTTGAAGCACGGGTAGATGTAGTGTAGTAGTAGATATAGCACACCTTTACACCAACATGTACTGTAATAGTTCACCTTTACACCAACGTGTGTGTGTGTGTGTGTGTGTGTGTGTGTGTGTGTTCTTCCGGGTCAGAACCATGGTGTTCTAACAAGGTTTTGGTCAGATGCGAGTGAGAGATCATGTGTGCGTATGTACATACTGGGTTGTGATTGTGTGCGTGCGTGCGTGCGTGCGTGCGTGCGTGCGTATTTGGAGGGTTTGCCAGTGATGTTTTCAGTCCGTAATTCCAACATAAACAGCAGCTTCCCCGCCACAGACACACATAAAAGCCTTTGATGTCTGGAGTCTGGTTGTGGCGGTGGAGAGACATATGGACAGTTTGTCCTCAAACGCTTTTCATGTCAAAGACACCCTAATTAATATGCACGTCTTCCTGGACACTTTTTCTTTTCAAGATTTTATGTAACTAAAAGCGGTTAAACTGATTTTGATGCCATTTTATCGAAGTATGCTGGGAACCCAGCATAATTCGAATTAGAATAAATTTCACATATTTGGCACATAATATAATGAAAAATGTGTTTCACAATTACTTTTCAGAATTCACAAAAAACATATTCATGGGACTTTTGCTTTGAATTTGGCCATTCAAAAATAATAGTCAGTAGGATACATAAATAAATACAGTCAGTTGTTTCAGTAGGATACTCAAACATAAATACAGTCAGTTGTTTCAGTAGGATACTCAAACATAAATACAGTCAGTTGTTTCAGTAGGATACTCAAACATAAATACAGTCAGTTGTTTCAGTAGGATACTCGAACATAAATACAGTCAGTTGTTTCAGTAGGATACTCAAACATAAATACAGTCAGTTGTTTCAGTAGGATACTCAAACATAAATACAGTCAGTTGTTTCAGTAGGATACTCAAACATAAATACAGTCAGTTGTTTCAGTAGGATACTCAAACATAAATACAGTCAGTTGTTTCAGTAGGATACTCAAACATAAATACAGTCAGTTGTTTCAGTAGGATACTCAAACATAAATACAGTCAGTTGTTTCAGTAGGATACTCAAACATAAATACAGTCAGTTGTTTCAGCAGGATACTCAAACATAAATACAGTCAGTTGTTTCAGTAGGATACTCAAACATAAATACAGTCAGTTGTTTCAGTAGGATACTCAAACATAAATACAGTCAGTTGTTTCAGTAGGATACTCAAACATAAATACAGTCAGTTGTTTCAGTAGGATACTCAAACATAAATACAGTCAGTTGTTTCAGTAGGATACTCAAACATAAATACAGTCAGTTGTTTCAGTAAGATACTCAAACATAAATACAGTCAGTTGTTTCAGTATAGATACTCAAACATAAATACAGTCAGTTGTTTCAGTGAGATACTCAAACATAAATACAGTCAGTTGTTTCAGTAGGATACTCAAACATAAATACAGTCAGTTGTTTCAGTAGGATACTCAAACATAAATACAGTCAGTTGTTTCAGTATAGGATACTCAAACATAAATACAGTCAGTTGTTTCAGTAGGATATACTCACTCAAACATAAATACAGTCAGTTGTTTCAGTAAGATACTCAAACATAAATACAGTCAGTTGTTTCAGTAGGATACTCAAACATAAATACAGTCAGTTGTTTCAGTATAGGATACTCAAACATAAATACAGTCAGTTGTTTCAGTAAGATACTCAAACATAAATACAGTCTGTTGTTTCAGTAGGATACTAAAACATAAATACAGTCAGTTGTTTCAGTAGGATACTCAAACATAAATACAGTCAGTTGTTTCAGTAGGATACTAAAACATAAATACAGTCAGTTGTTTCAGTAAGATACTCAAACATAAATACAGTCAGTTGTTTCAGTAGGATACTCAAACATAAATACAGTCAGTTGTTTCAGTAGGATACTCAAACATAAATACAGTCTGTTGTTTCAGTAGGATACTCAAACATAAATACAGTCAGTTGTTTCAGTAGGATACTCAAACATAAATACAGTCTGTTGTTTCAGTAGGATACTCAAACATAAATACAGTCAGTTGTTTCAGTAGGATACTCAAACATAAATACAGTCAGTTGTTTCAGTAGGATACTCAAACATAAATACAGTCAGTTGTTTCAGTAAGATACTCAAACATAAATACAGTCAGTTGTTTCAGTAGGATACAGTCAGTTGTTTCAGTAGGATACTCAAACATAAATACAGTCAGTTGTTTCAGTAGGATACTCAAACATAAATACAGTCAGTTGTTTCAGTAAGATACTCAAACGGGACACGGATTGGTTTTAAGGGGAATCAAACCTGTTACCCATTTAGGAACGGGAGCGCATCTGTGTCGCTTTAACGACTTTAACTATTATTTTAAACTTTAGCTGTTGAAAAATAGCTGATTCTTTTTTAATATATATTCTTTCACAGCGAGCGCTTTTTAACTCATATATCTTTGCTTCCAGGGGGTCCCTGGAACAACATATTTATACAGGTGGGGGGTCGGCGGCGGCCAATTACAAATAGTTTTTGCGGTCCTTGATATGATATGAAATAGTTTGAGCACCACTGATATAGAAAACTGTCGATTTAGAAGACATTTTGTAGAATCTTGTCTTAGTCCTAACAGGGTTAACATCTAGGTGCCAGGCGGACATAGCGATAGACCAGCGGGTTTCTAAAAGGCACCCTGGGGTGTCGTGACGCACGTCCAGGGGTGACTGGACAGAATACTTATCAGTTCACTTCAGATTCACCACATAGAGCGTCTAGACTTCTGAGCACAGACGTGATTTGCTCTGTTCTCTGTGCCTTCTTTTTCAAGTGGGGCCCGCCGGGCCCTGTTCCGGCGAGCCTTCCCCCATGTCCGAAACGGTCGAGAGTTACCGCGTGGGGGTCCCCGGAAACATCCAGAGCCCCAGGAACACGCCTAGGGGGGGGGGGGCCCTGCATGCCCTGTAGTTACCGCGCGGGGGTCCCCGGGACATCCAGAGCCCCCAGGAACATGCCTGCTCTGTTCCGGTGAGCCTTCTCACAGCTGCAATAGGCCAGTGGTTCTAAAACCTTTTCATGTCAAGGCCCCACAAAATTGACACCTATTTAGCCCACACGGACCCCTATTTGAAAAGCTATGCCAGCAGGGACCCCCATAAGAGAATATCTTTACGGCTCTAGCAGTGACTCTCAACCACAAGGACCCCCAGTTTGACCCGCATTAGGCTACGGACCCCCCATTTAATGGATTTTCTATCTCTGGGACCTCAATTTATATTGTAAAGATAATCGTTTATTTTACTCTGAGTTACACAGTCCCATAAG
>NC_137884.1:24195537-24208037 GCF_963924005.1 Protomyctophum bolini | reverse complement strand
CATTAGCCATACATTTCGGCCATTTGAAAATAGCCGATCTACAAGCTCACAATGCGTCGCTCACAACACGACGCATTGTGAGCTTGGAGATCTGCTATTTTCAATAGGTTTTGTACACATGTTGAACTTGTGAAATGGCACATTCTGCACAATGAGTACTTTTACTTTTTAGTACTTTAAGTATATTTTGATGCCGACACTTTTGTACTTTTACTCACTTACATTTTCAATTCCATACTTTTTACTTGTAACGAAGTAGTTCTAAATAGCAGTATTGGTACTTTTACTAACAATTGAGTACTTTTTCCTCCACTGGTACAAGCACATACACACACACACACACACACGCACACGCACACGCACACACACGCACACTCACACTCACACTCACACTCACACTCACACTCACACACACACACACACACACACACACACACACACACACACACACACACACACACTATTATTACTGTTTTCTTCCATGGAGCCCTTTTGACTGAAGTCATATGATTGTTGTTTCGCTAATTGAGTTGAGCTGTTTAGACTAAAAGAAATGTGATTAATTCCAAAATAAAGAGGACTTATTGTCATCATCACGGGGAATGAAGTCTTTCCCAGTTCTGTGGGGACATTTTTGAGTTGTTTGGAGCAAAAGAGATGATTCGATTTTACATTTTAATGTGAGGCATTCTTGTGCAACAGAATTAATGTAACTGGTTTTGGGACGATTGAGTTACCAACAAGTCTTGGTTCACATAATATGACTTTCAAAACATATGTGTCTGTCAACATCTTAACCCATGTCATAATGAGAGGATATAATGTCCATTTCTTTTGTCATTAAGTCGTGTTGTAATCTATCTAAATGCACCAAGTCTGTAATCCACGAGTGTGTACGTCTGTAATCCACGTAACTCGAGAACGGTTTGTCCCACTGACTCTGACACACGCGTTCCACACGCGCGTGGTCATGTGTTCCACATGGTTCACAAGGTGGTCCCTGCACTCGAGTGCAGTGACCGGCCTTGAGTCGGTGGGATACACCTTTGTCCAGAACCAACACAAAAGCCTCTGCTTTTGTGCTTAACTGGGTGGTATGCATTTACAACTTGCATCGTGCAAAAGGGCGGCTGTGGCTCAGGAGGTAGAGCAGGTCGTCCAATGATCCCTGGGTCGGCGGTTCTAATCCCGGCTCCTCCTGTCCACATGTCCAAGTATCCTTGGGCAAGACACTGAACCCTACATTGCCTCCAATGAGTCGGTCGGTGTGAACTCGCAACTATTGGTGTGTGAATGTAGGGAAGTGAGGACGCTGGCGTCGACTGTTCGCCGCTTCACCTCCCAATGAATGAATGAATGAACCATTGTAAAGCGCTTTGAGCACTTTAAAAATGCAATTCATTATCGCTAACGAGCACCGCGGCGCTCCAGTACTGAAAAACACACAATCAAACAAACTCTCAGCCTTGTGTATCTATTTTAAATCCGTTTTATGATTTAGTCTTTTCATAAATGAATGCGACATTTCATTTTATAGCTCACATTTGAGCTTGTATAGAACTGCCATTTTCAACCATCTGTTATTTGTTACGGAATGCCCAAACTAGGGACACAAGTTTGAAAGTGGAATGTGGGATTTACAAATATTGAACCAATGAAAAGCAATACATAACAACATAACACACATACTCTTTTCCATTTCCTAAAATGTAACATTTTTCCATCGGACAGTGAATGCTATTTCTTAATATATTTTTTCTTATGTATTTTTCTTAACATCACTTTCCATCTCATCAAAGAGAGAGGAAGTAATCACTAGATTGTCCTTCAATAGCATATTAACTATCAATCTCTCTCGCACACACATACTGTACACGCACACACACACACACACACACACACACACACACACACACACACACACACACACACACACACACACACACACACACACACACACACACACACACACACACACACACAGGACAGCTGTGGTCCATTAGTGTTGTAGCAATCAGACAGGAAGCTTTGTGCAGAGGGATCAGAGCTTAAATACATGTTTGAACTCTGCACGTACATGTGTGCGTGCGTGCGTGCGTGGGTGCGTGCGTGCGTGAGTGCGTGTGTGTGAGAGAGAGAGAGAGAGAGAGTCTGTAAGCAACCTTGCTTCAGTGTATGTAAAGAAAGAAGGAGAGAGAGATGTGTGTTCCACATCTGTTTGTGTTGCACAGCGTCCGTCAATTCTTCCTTCAACCACCGGGAAACTCCAGCTTTCGCAGAAAACGGCTGATCGACAAGCCCACAACGTGTTGCCGTGAGCTTGTCCATCTGTTGTTTTCCTCCGAAAACCCTTTCCCCACAATAACAGGAAACAGAAAAAGACGCTAGTCTTGAGCCCTGAGGCACTCCGGTTTAACCCAAATGGGGGGTTTTGCTCAGTTCGGAAGAAGCTTTATACTCTAAATGATCAGTTATATAGTGTATATGAAAGTGGATAATTGGAGAAGTCTATATGCTATTCTATTCCATTCCATAGATATAAGTGTGTCTTATGCAATGGTAGGGAACATGTAGCCTCTCTCCGGGTAATGTCTTTCTATTTCTGTCCACACCCCATAATACTCCTCCTCTCGTCTCCACGGTGACGGCCAGTAATAGCATCAGCAGAGGTTGTCATGGATATGGTTACCGTAGCGATGCTCCTGGCCTCTCCTCGGTTACACGGAGGAGGAGGTGGTGGCAGGTGGCAGCTAGGAACTGATCATTGCGAGGGCTTTGGTTCTGTCAGGACGGTGTTAGATGCAGCGCATGCCATGCACGCTCGGCACCGGACCCCATAGAGAGAGAAACTTTTTTTTTTGTCCTGAAAATACATGGTTTTTAAACACAACATTATCATTATCATATTAATTAATGTAAACTAACTTTACATCAATGATAGTCAACTTTAAGGAATGTAAAGTAGTTGCCTACCTTGCATGTTTAGTTCATGACAACACAATGGAAAGCAGTAGCATTTGAAGCTTGTTGTACGCTTAAAAAAAACCCCTATACTTTGGCTTCTTGTGCCTTTATTGCTAGTATAGTTACAGTAGTAATCATTAATTAAAAACAACATTTAATGTTTTTTTTCCCCCCAGTAATTCCATGAAGAAATAAAAGAAGAATATAAGAAATTCCATATACATTTGAGTATATAGCTATAGTGAAAATGGCTATTTTCAGTATAGTTTGCATGCAGGGTCCCGGGTGAATATATTATTTCTGTTTTGTGTCACGGGCTATACAGAACGTTTGGGACACCGTGCACCGCTCCAGAAGGTCCCAGGAACCACTTACTGTCCTGTCCTGTTCTGTTCATTATTCTGTCCTATCATAACCTCCTTCTCTCTGCTCTGACTACTGTATACTGCCAGCCGATCAATAAGGATCTGCCCGCCGTGATTAACAGAAAGATCATATTAGTGGGTTATCTAATCAGCTGATCAATGCGTGTGCGCGTGTGCGTGTGCGTGTGTGTGTGTGTGTGTGTGTGTGTGCGTGTGCGTGCGTGTGTTTGTGTGTGCGTGTGCATGCGCGTGTGTTGGCAGTAGTGCGTTCAGTGTTAGATGAACGGTCCACCAGCTCCACAGAGTGCAGCGACCGTTGGACGTGTGGAGTGAAGTGAAACAAGCGCTCACCTTTTCTCTCTCGATGAATCACATTTTAGAAGGAAACGAACCATCACACCGCTTTGCGCTTGTGTGCATGTGTGTGTGCATGTGTGTGTGTGCGTGTGCGTGTGTGCGTGAGCGTGCGTGTGTGTGTGTGTGTGTGTGTGCGTGCGTGTGTTTTTCCTCTATTGGACAAAGACAGTCGTCATTTTGGTCGTATAGGGGTGCACGAATATGAAATTCTGACCGATATCCGACCTCCGATTATTTGCAGGGTCATATTATCTGCCGATACCAATTCTGACCGGTTCCGATATTATACAGTATAGGACCACAACGGAAACAAGCCTATAGGGCCCATTATAGGGGCTTATTGGCCCAAAGCCTGCTAATAATAAAGTATTCAATCAATCAATAAAATATTCTTTTTTTCCTGAACGAGATGAGTACACAAATTAAATGTGGAATTTAGCCATTGACGGTCACATGATTGCGTCAATATCAATATCAGTGAAAATAATCTGGATTATTTTGAGACCAATATGGTGTTTCTATTATCGATTACACTGTGACTACCGATTTATATTGCGCATCTCAGTAGCCTATACGTTAACTACCTATATGGTCGTTAAGGTGTGGTACTAGGGTGGGTGTGTGTGTGTGCGTGTGTGTGTGTGTGTGTCCGTGTATGTGTTTGCCTGCATCATCAAAGGTTCTGTTCCTATAGCAACAGATAAACCCTGTCATGACACGTGACAAGCTGTGTATGTGCTTGTGTGTGTGCGTGTGTGTGTGTGTGCGTGTGTGTGGGCGCGTGTGTATTGGCACGTGTGTATCATGTCCTTTTTGACCAAAGACAGAAGCACATGCAGTGTGACAGAATTACACCTGTGTGTGTGTGTGTGTCTGTGTGTGTGTGTGTGTGTGTGTGTGTGTGTGTGTGTGTGCATGCGTTGTGCAAGAAAATAAGTGATAAACGACGCCGCTTTAGTCTAGCTTCTGACCAATGAAAGTGCTCTACAATATCATGACTCACATTCACCCATTCAGACACACTTTATACCCATTCACACATACAGTGTGTGTGTGTGTGTGTGTGTGTGTGTGTGTGTGTGTGTGTGTGTGTGTGTGTGTGTGTGCGTGTGTATTAACATGAACGCCGTGGCAGCGCTATAGAGACATATAGGGCTGACCCTCCGGTCAGTTCAAGTGCTTCCCGTCTTCTCGCTCCTCGGCATCCTACATCGTGAAATAGATTTCACATGCAAGAGGAACACGAGACAACGGAAAGAAAGAACATACTGTTATACTGCGACTGTCAGAGGCTTATATTTGTACCTCCAGCTATTAGCGTGTCGACGGAATGTTTGCCGGTTAATTCCAAAGTGCAACTCTAGAAAACACAGCTCTTTCTCTCTGAAGCGCAGATCTCTGCCAGGTCGGTGTGGCTTATATAGCCCCAGGACCTGGCAACCTACGCCAGGCCGGTGTGGCTTATAGCCCCAGGACCTGCTTATAGCCCCAGGACCTGCTTATCGCCCCAGGACCTGCTTATCGCCCCAGGACCTGCTTATAGCCCCAAGGACCTGCTTATAGCCCCAGGACCTGCTTATAGCCCCAGGACCTGCTTATAGCCCCAGGACCTGCTTATAGCCCCAGGACCTGATCTCCGCCAGGCCGGTGTGGCTTATAGCCCCGGGACCAGCTGGCAACCATTGGACTTCAATTAGGGATGTCCCGATACACTTTTTTCAATGTTTCATATTCAAGAAATGTGACTGATACATCTGGATCAGATGACTCCAGAGACGGTGGTTGTTGGCCATGAGCAGCTGCAAAGAATTTTCTCGCTTGACCTCAGCGGCTGGAGTGCACTATAGTCCAGAGATTCCCCATGGAACCCCTAACGGATCCATTTGTACACTCTCAGAGTTACAGACCCATAAGGGTCCATTTGGGTTCCTACCGATCATTTAGCTGGGGACCCCCCTGGAACCCCCTCAAGGACCACTGGTGGTCCCCGGAACCACTGGTTGAGAACCAACTGCACTAGTCGATTAAATCAAAGAAACTGACAGGGAGGTTGTTTGTGCTAATATTATAGCCATACTAATCCGTCTCGTTCCACCAAATGAATGGGGGGTCGGCCTCTTGGCTGCGTATAACGTTTGTGCAGTGAAATGTGGGGCTGCGGAAAAGTCACATGCTTATAGGACCAAAAATGTGGTTTATAATGTAATTGAATGAGGTGTCATTATCTGGTATCTCATCTGGTATTTGCTGCTGTTTCAGCAGCCCTGGCTGTGGCATTTCTGCCGTTTCCTCTCACTGTGGTGGAAGAAGCAGCATAGAACTAATTAACCCAATAATTAAAACCCCAGGAAAGCATCTGTGTCATTTTAGATTATAACCATTCTCATCATTATTTCATACGTAGGCTATTAAAAAAATAACAAGCTTATACAGGTCTGCTATTTCTCCCACATACTTTGTGCAAATCTTTGAATAATGAAATGTTTTGAAATGAACCACTGTCATGTAAAAAAATAAGTTTTTCAGAAAACATTTGTAGAATTGGCCTCTGGGTCGTAATGGTTTAGTGTCCGACCAGACAGTGGCCTTGTTGTTATAGAGTGTCCGCCCTGAAACTGGGAGGTCAGGGTTCGATCCCCGGGCCGGTTCATACCAAAGACTGTAAAAATGGGACCCAATCAATGCCTCCCTGCTTGGCACTCAGCATCAAAGGGTTGGATTCTGGGGGTCAAATCAACTATCAAATGATTCCCGAGCGCGACGCGGCTGCAAGCTCACCTCTCCTTGTCTGCGGCTCACCGCTCCAATAAGAGATGGGTCAAATGCGGAGAACAAATTTCACTGCGATAAGTGGTAACGTGTGTGACTTTGACTTTGACTTTGAGTGAGGACTGCTGACTGTATGCAAGTGTCGCACTGAGAGACGGAAAGGAGAATGTATAGCGCTGATGGAACAGCATGCTATACTGTGTGAGGAACAATTTTATAGTTTATGTATAGCTCTCAAAGTGATGTCTGCGGGCGGACCCACATAGCCTGAATTGGATGAAGTGACCCCGAAAGTGAAAATATCTCAAAACTGTTTTACGTTTTGTTTCGCTTATTATGACATGCCATGGAACAGGGATGCTAGGGGTCATCCCTTCAGCTCTATACGTGACTTTTATTCTATATTGTGGCAGTAATCATTGTTATAGTGTTTGTTCAGTAACAGCTGTCTCCCCATGTTCTCTGTATGTATTAGCTCCAGCTAATACATACATTTTCAGGTGGGACAGCAATTTGAGCCAAACAAGAGACAGTACCCGGGGTGCATACTTAGGTTAGACTATAGTCATTGGTTAGACATGGGTTAAGGTTAGGTTTAGGTGTGCTGCCCCGTGGGAGGTTAGGTTTAGACTAGTCATTGGTTAGACATGGGTTAAGGTTAGGTTTAGGTGTGCTGCCCCGTGGGAGGTTAGGTTTAGACTAGTCATTGGTTAGACATGGGTTAAGGTTAGGTTTAGGTGTGCTGCCCCGTGGGAGGTTAGGTTTAGACTAGTCATTGGTTAGACATGGGTTAAGGTTAGGTTTAGGTGTGCTGCCCCGTGGGAGGTTAGGTTTAGACTAGTCATTGGTTAGACATGGGTTAAGGTTAGGTTTAGGTGTGCTGCCCCGTGGGAGGTTAGGTTTAGACTAGTCATTGGTTAGACATGGGTTAAGGTTAGGTTTAGGTGTGCTGCCCCGTGGGAGGTTAGGTTTAGACTAGTCATTGGTTAGACATGGGTTAAGGTTAGGTTTAGGTGTGCTGCCCCGTGGGAGGTTAGGTTTAGACTAGTCATTGGTTAGACATGGGTTAAGGTTAGGTTTAGGTGTGCTGCCCCGTGGGAGGTTAGGGTTAGACTAGTCATTGGTTAGACATGGGTTAAGGTTAGGTTTAGGTGTGCTGCCCCCGTGGGAGGTTAGGTTTAGGGTGAGGGTTTGAGATAGGTTGTAGTTGTAGGACTAATGACTGGTCTAACCAATGACTAGTCTAAACCAAAAACTGTCTAAACTAAGTACTGCACCCCAGCCAGTACCCATTGATCAGCTTCAATGATTATAGTGTTACATAGTTCCAATTTTGTTTTGTTTTGATCATTACTTTGTTGTCATCACTTTCAATTTCACTTGTGTATCCTGAGTTCTACTCATGCTTGGATAAAATTGGTATCCCGACGTGACAATGCCTTTTCTGTGGGAGGTGGACGACATTCATCCGTATGTCGGACTAGCGTCTGCTCCCGTGCTTGCGGTTATGGTTAGGTTAGGAGATGAGGTGAGGTTGTCATTTGTCAGACCAATGACTGGTCTGAACTATGTACTGCACCCCTTGTCTGTTTACTGCTATAGAGCCCTTTAATGAACAGAACCCCTGTTACTGAATGAACATGCACTCTAACATTTTATCGACTTATACTGCACCTTTTATATATAGCCATGTCTTGGTCTCAGTTACATTGTCTTAGAAGAACGACGACCGCATGAGTTATGTTCTGTGAGTTTGTCTGTTTGTCATGTTTGTTTGTTCATGTTTATTTTTGAATTATGCCAATAAAACAGAAACAGTTCTTTCTGCATTTCGCATTCACAAAGAAAAACAATTAAAATAAATAGATTACAATATAGCAAGAAGAAATATAAAAGGAAAAGAAAAAAGACAAAGAAAGAACTCTTAAGCATATCCGAAAAGGAGTGAGAATAAGAAGTAAATCTTACAAACTCCCCACCCCTCTGTAAGTGAAATGACTGGCCGGATCCTGCTGTGTCAGTGTCCTCCAGACAGTCCTCTGTTGCTCTGGGACTTAGATTACTTTGGTTGTGCAGGTTTTCATTCATCATTGGCTTCACAATATAGCTATAATAAATAAATAAAAAGTAACATTGTGGTCTGACCTCCCCAGGGACAGTGTGCATACAGCCTAAGTATCTGGGATGTTCCCCAAACACATTTAGGAGTACGTTTAGGACTCCCCACACAGCTGAAGAGTATAGGCTCGTGTCCAGATAGGTTATACAGTACAAAACCTAGTACAGTATCTCCATGATTCATGTGTTTACTGTATGCCCTCCTCCCGCACTAAATTAATGCCCTATATTGTATACTTAGGGCACTTACAGTAGCGCCTGAACAGTCATTGAATATCTTTTAAAATCACACACGTGTGAACTGAGTGGTGCCTCCTCTCTCTCTCTCTCTCTCTCTCTCTCTCTCTCTCTCTCTCTCTCTCTCATTAGAGACACAGCACTACCCCTCTCTCTGTTTCTGGCGCCCCCTACTGCTATTAATAAGTCACATACTCGTGCTCATTCAGGTACACAAACAGGTACACAAACAGGTACACGGACATTGCTGGTTGTAGGAGTGGTTGCACCACTCAAAAATATGTTTTTGATTGAAAATGTATTGCCTATAGAAGGCTATGGCTATATCGCATATATGCAGAAAATAGAGACATACAGTAGGGCTGTATTTTGCGTGTGTTAAGTACCAGGTCTTATTACTTATAACTTAAGACCTGGAGGCGTGATCAATGCCATTTGGCTATTCTGAGTGGCCAACCATAACCTATACAACTACAACCTATCTCAAACCCTCACCCTAAACCTAACCTCCCACTGGGCAGCACACCTAAACCTATAACCTTAACCCATGTCTAACCAATGACTAGTCTAACCCTAACCTCCCACGGGGCAGCACACCTAAACCTATAACCTTACCCATGTCTAACCAATGACTAGTCTAAACCTAACCTCCCACGGGGCAGCACACCTAAACCTAACCTTAACCCATGTCTAACCAATGACTAGTCTAAACCTAACCTCCCACGGGGCAGCACACCTAAACCTAACCTTAACCCATGTCTAACCAATGACTAGTCTAACCCATTTAGGCCTGGAAAAAAAAGTCTTCTGAAAGAAAGATTTGTGCCGCATTTTCACGATTTTTCAAAAATAGCAGACCTATACAAGCTCGTAGCGCTATGAGCTTGTATAGGTGACAAATCATGACACTGAACACAATATTTTGGGCCGATCAAATAATTTATATGACGAAAAACAAAACAAACAGTGTTGTCTCCTGACTTTCTTTTCTTCTTTCTAATGATTTGATCGGCCCAAAACATTGTGTTCATTGTCATGATTTGTCACGATCCGAGTTGGCTTTGTCCGCGGCGTAACCGTCTTTAAATAAATTAAATAAAGAAGTGCCGATGGGAGAATGCATTGGGTTTTCATTTCCTGGGCCACTCGTTTTTCTGAAAGGGGGAGGGACTGCGGCTCTATACTTCTTCTACTGGTGAGTTTTGAGGTGACTGTTGAAGTCCAATCCGAGCGCCACATTGTTTATTGCAGTGAGGGCATATTATATGAAGTCAGTGTTAGTTGTGGCTTCATGGCTGCAGTGATCATCTTCCTCCCCTGTCGTTTCTTTTCCCTTGCCGTACTCCTCTCTTCTTCAGACCGCTGCAGTCCATTCTGGGACCTTACCATTAGCTTTAGAAACGGGTAGATTCATGGGTACTCCTGAGGAGGACAGAGTCTGTCTAGTGTGTGATTTGAAAGAAATTGAAAATGAAATTCATTTTTTGTTTTACTGCCCATTATATGAAGAATTAAGACATGTATTATTTTGTAAAATGACAACCATCTGTGCTAACTTTTTCTGGTTGGAGGACTATGAAAAACTGGAATTTTGTTTTAGGAAAGGTATATTTTTTGCTTTAGCAGACTTTTCATGCAAAGCGTGGGAAATAAGGCAGAATGTTTTGTTTGTGAAAACAAACCTGTTTATTGTACACAATGCAATATTGAAGCAATGATATGGTGTGTCCTGTAAGTCCATGTGGGCTGGGCGCCTTTGGTGCAGCATGACACAAAAATAAAGAAATCTCTCTATGGCAGAGCTGCCTCCATAAGGTGCGTTCTGAGACAGAGCACTCAGGCTGGGTGTGCTGTATTGTATTCCACACCTCTTTGAGCTGGTCCTTATATCTCCTGCTTTTTGCCCTCCTGCGGATGGCTGGCCTGCATAGTGTAATTGACCATAGAGCAGTTGGCGTGGAAGCCCGGTCCACTGCGACAGACACAGCTGTAGATGTTTATTTGTGTTGTCATTACTTCATAGCCATCGCGTGCGGACTGCCGGACCACGTGGGTTTGACAGGCTGCTGTTTTGTGTTCTGATATCATCGTGGCTGCTTTGTCGGGTGGAAACGTACAGTATAGTATGTCCAAAAACGTTACTTTTTACAGCAGTGGTGGACAAAGTTACTTACTGTAAAAGCATCGATACGGCAATGTACTGTAGATGTACTTCGTTACCAGTAAAAGTCCAATGTATTCACGTAAAGGTATATACAAAAGTATCTGCATCAAAATGGACTTAAAGTACTAAAAGTAAAAACTACTCATATTGCTAGAATGTCCCATTTCACAAGTTCAAAATGTGTACAAAATCTTTTGAAAATAGCCGATCTACAAGCTCACAATGCATCGCATTGCAAGTTGCGACACATACAGTATCTGTAGATGTAGATCTGCTATTTTCAAATAGCCAAAATGTATCTCCAAAGTAACTACTGTAGTAACTAAAGTTTTCAAATAATTGTAGTGGAGTAAATGTAATTTTTTTGGCTCGGAGATGTAGAGGAGTATAAGTAAAAGTACTGGAAATACTCCAGTAAAGTACAAATACCTCCAACGTAGTCATTATTTAGTCATACAAGCGCTTGTTAATACTTTCCATTGGTTAAATGTTTATAAAACCCACACTTTTCCGAGATCTGCTTTTGCGTGACTTTCTTGTACAACGAGATAGGGCATTATTTTGCCAAAACGGTGAGATTCGGTCAGACATAATTATGTGCTTTCTGCCTGAGAGGGACGATATGAAATCAGCAATAGACTTTGCTGATGATCTACCGGGATGAAGGGATACCTTTTAAGCAGCCACATGCTGTACGCCTGCCTTCCTGCCTGTCTCCACTGGCAGCTGCTATTACTTTTTAATATAGATCTGGCTATTTTCATCAGGCTGATGTTTTTGTATAGGTAATTGGGTCTTTTGGTGGTGTGTGTGTGTGTGTGTGTGTGTGTGTGTGTGTGTGTGTGTGTGTGTGTGTGTGTGTGAAATGCCCTCTGAAGACGAAAGCAGACATGGTGGATTCACGAGGACAAATTCAAATTCACAGTCAGTTTGTCGCGTGTATCACTGTAAACTGTGTGTTTTTGGACTAAGCCTAGTGTGTGCATAATGTACTTGATTCTGGAAAAAGCATACAGTACAACCGCTATAGGGTGAGGCTGATTCCTGGTACAGTATATCACAATGCATTGCACTGTACATGCAGGAAGGACTCAGTATAGACTCAGTCTTCACCAGAACTAGATAAAGTGCCCCTCGGGCCACAGGTCTCCACCAGGGCAGCTCAGGTTGTGGCCTCCTGGTGGCGCTATAATAGTCCTATAATTACGCCTTGGATGCAGCAATTGGATGATTTGAGGCATTTTGAGAGCCCAATGTTAGCCAATTATATATGAATATGAAGATGAAGAATATGAAATATCGGACAGATCCGTCTTGAACACATGACTATAGAGATAGTGCATGTGTAACGACTTGCGTGGATTTTTGGACAGAATCTGGAGGAGTAATATAAAAGCCTCCTGGTGGCGCTATAACAGGCCGTTCTGGAAAAGTTGGGGCAGAGGTTCATCGTTGGTATCCAGGGAGTGTGTGTGTGCAAACTGTGGCATCGACCGGGTTAAAAACCCCATAATATCCTTAAGCCA
>NC_137884.1:24172812-24187837 GCF_963924005.1 Protomyctophum bolini | reverse complement strand
GAAATCGATTTGCTTAAGCTGCAAACAATTGTTGATGAAATATTCGCGCACCAAAGAAATTTTGGAAAAGGTTGGCGATTCGGTCAAATAACTGTATGACCGAAACAATGCTAGACATAAGCGTTGTGCAACTGCATCTCCATCTCACCTAAAAAAAACGGGGAAGTGCTATCTAATGTTGTCCTATGTTGAACAAATAAGTGTAAACTCCGTCAAACTAAATGTAATGTAAACTGTGTACAGTACAAAGTATGAATAAAAGCGTTGGTTATGATTAAGTGTAATTAACTTCAATCAAATGCGTTAATTGTGTTGTGTGCTAATATTTACGTTTCCCAACAAATGACCCCTTTATTTAAGCAACTTCAGAACAGTCCGTGACGTACAAATATAACGGACGTAAAACAAATGTATTTTGCAGTACAAATTAAAGTTATAAAAGCTTTGGTTTAGTGTTCAATCTGAAAGTGAATTGATTTGGAAACCGCGGGGGCTCCTTTTCACACTGTTTCACAAATCACATTAGGATACAAAGCCTTTCAGACGTGGTATTATCTATATTTTTGCTTTAAACTTTGAGAAGGGGTCCATTACGTTTTACAGGTCAACAAGGACCCATTATCTAGTGTAATCAATGAATATAAATCCTCTTACATTAGCTACATTTATTGTCTAAATTTTAAATTGTGTTGCATATTTATAATAAACTTGATTTAATGGATGGTTGGGTCCATATGATCGTTTGACAGTACTAAAAGTACATTCAGTGTATTTTATTTTAGACACTAATC
The DNA here is from genome assembly GCF_963924005.1 of Protomyctophum bolini. Lineage (NCBI taxonomy): Eukaryota > Metazoa > Chordata > Actinopteri > Myctophiformes > Myctophidae > Protomyctophum > Protomyctophum bolini. Next base: position 24,187,046 of record NC_137884.1, on the reverse strand, counting down.
CCTTAAATACTCAGCACTTGATCAAAATGGGTGATCTATAAGGTCACAATACTATAGCACTGAGATGCATTGTGACTCGTGAGTTTAAAGCTGGCTGTTTTTCTGCATGCCATGATGCAACATGCATAAGTAGTAGTACACATGGTTAAATTGTATTTTCTAGCATTATTATGATTAAATGTTAATAAACGGCATGTTTTCAGAGTCTGTAGATGCATTCTGCCCAGCATATGCTGCAGAAATGCCTCGCTCCGTCAACATTTTCACTTGCTCTTCCATTATAGAAATGAGTGGGCATATAACAAAAACGATAGCGTCCTTTAGCCATCTCTCTGGAAAGGCTTCGGAAAGTAGGGAACACACCGTTGGCCAAGCTTGATATACGAGGCTTTTTCCAAAACCAGTAGGTAAACATAATAAAACATCTCGTCGATCGATTAAATATTTCAAACAAATGTGCTGAAGCGGTTTGATATGTTCAACATTGTGTAGAACAGCAACTTTTCCTCCTCCGTTACATCCATGTTTTGTTCCGCAAAGGAATGGTTGAAAGTAGGAATGAAAACAGTGCGACACAGCGGTAGTAGTGGAACTCGGCGGAAAAGCAAGGGCCTTTTCCGGTTGATCGAAATTCTAAACAGACGTTGCCCCCAGAGTCTAATTTCGAGGAACAACAGCGGAGGCGCTGTTTTCCCGAATATTTGACGATGGGATTCTCAGATTGAGACATCAGAGACACATACTTCCCACAGATTACAACCACACACAGAGATTTTGAAAACATGACCAATGACAAAAAACTCCCATATCTGCTGGGCGAAGTACAACAATGTGCAAACACAGCAGCAAGATTTGTGAGTTGCTGTGATAGGAGAAGGATATCAAATGGAACACAACCACCCTAAAGACTAATAATTGTGTATATTCCTGCACTATACCTGCATCGAGTTATCTTGGTACACAGAAGTTGATCTATTGAAGATTCTGACCCTCAAAGTACATAATTTTTGTTTTGATTGTATTGCTGTATTGTTGTATTGTTCTTTCTGCTTTGGCAATGTAAACGTATGTTTTCTCATGCCAATAAAGCCCTTTGAATTGAATTGAATTGACTCCACTGTCACCAACGATGGAACTATACACACGTAAAAGTATCAATAGTAGAAGTACACACACTCTCCCCAAACAACAAATAAATAAATCTAATCAAAAAGAAAACAGTACAAATGGGTTTCAGGTCTGCAAACAAATTAAAGAAGCCTTGAAAATGTATGAGTGACTTTACAGCGCTGACTGTCACTGTACAGTACAGTACAGTACATGCAGTACAGTACAGTACATGCAGTACACGTACATGTTTGATATGAGCTGCTTACTCCTGCAGAGGGGACTGTGATTCTCTGCTGCTATTTATATCTGCAGCAAATGTACTTTGTGTCACAAGAATCTTGACCGTGTACTGTACATGTATGTTTGACACTGTCCGTCTCAGACATACTGTACACTACAGCATGCATGTGACTGATTGTTTTCCTTGTTTTCTTTCTCCGTATACTCTTTGCTCTTTTCGTGAAAGTGTAAAATGTCGGGAGCTTGCACAAAACACACTTTCACGCACGCACCCCGTTACATCTGTAGACTTTGTGATAAAGTCCAAGTTGAGCTGCCAGTGATTGCAGCTCAGGGGTGCTGGCCCGGTTCTGGAGGAGAGCCGTCCCGAAACCCGAAACGGTCGAGAAATGACAGATTTACCACATGGGGGTCCGCCGGGGTTTCTCCGGAACATCCAGACCCCCAGGACCGCGCCCTGGGGACTGGGCCGGTTCCGGCGAGCCGCCCCACGTCCGAAACGGTCGAGAAATGACAGAGTTACCGTGTGGGGGTTCCCAGGGGGTCCCTCTATGTACTGTACTGTACTGTACTGTACTGTACTGTACTGTACTGTACTGTACTGTACTGTACTGTACTGTACTGTACTGTACCGTACCGTACCAAATGAAATCTGTATACTGTACGAAATTAAATCACGTAATGGCTGCTGGAAACTCAGCTCCCCATCATGCACCTGTGCACAGTGTGAAGCTCAACAGCGCCACACTTTGTCACCTGTTGGTACTTTAAACAGACAGACAGACATACAAAGGGACACACATTGCTGTTCCTTGGAGTGGCTGGATGTGTTGAGTCTTGTGGACAACTCAGAATCTTTCACACAAACTGGATTTGTCTGTTCAAAATGACAAATATTGAGAATCTGTTTCACTCAAACAAACACACACAGTCACACACACACACACACACACACACACACACACACACACACACACACACACACAAGAGATACAATACAAGCCGGGGACACAAATATTTACAAGGTGCTGTACAGAATGCAATCAGCAAATACCGGACAAATACCAACACACCCGTCAGGGGTACTGTGCAAGTAACAGCATCGTCGTCATATTTGGCGGCTACCGATAGTGGAAAGATTGCACATTTTTTGTTGGGTGTTTAATTACTTTGTTTCATAAAGGCTTCTTCTAAGCTAGAATCAAAGGTGCATTCAGGCCACTTCAAGAACGGAAACTGATCTGTTCTCTTCATTGACGACAACAACAACATCTGGTGTGTTAGCAGAGAGATGTGCAAAGATTTCAGGATTTTCAGTACAGAGTTGAAACATGGAAGGTTTGTTTGTACATTCTCACAGAAAATGTTTAGATACTGTGGGCTCCATTTTCGTCACCGCTAAACCCCTTATCCCTAAACTTCTTTGCCTTTTTTTTTCTTTTTTTTTACACTATTTTGAGAAACATTTTTGAATAGTTAAAATGGCCAGTCTACAAGCTGTAGCCTGACGAAGGTCTGAGGACCGAAATGTATGCATTTTAATTGCACCATGAGCACAGAGCGCCATAAGAGCATGATAAAATAAAATACAAAATATCTTTCTAAGTCTCAGTCTAAGGAGTTTTACTTATTTTTCTATACGGTGAGCGAGTCTTTTCCTGTCAAAGTTTATCTTATGTTTTTGAGACCACCGCCACCGTAGTCAAGTTTGGAAAAAAAGGACGAAGAAAGGCGCAACAGCTTTCTCTGCAGTGCTTCAGTCTACAAGCTCACAACGTGTCAACGTAGATTGGCTAGTTGAACTATTCAAAAATGTTTTTCAAAATAGTACAAAACAAAAGGCAAAGAAGTTTAGGGATAAGGGGTTTAGCGGTGACGACAATGGAGCGCAGTATGTCCTTTGTTATATGAGATCAACTATTCTGTCGTGGCGTGTTATGTAAAGCCCTTTATAGGCATGGCAGCCATTCAGAATGTGTGACATGGTTTCTGTAACGAGCCCTGTGATTGGATGCAAGCAATGAGGTGCATGGGTGGAGGGGAACCAGAGGGAAAGGTTGAGTTTGGTGGGAAGGATCTGGCAACCTGGCATTTACTGTAAAGACACGCACACGCACACGTACGCACACGCACGCACCACACATTAATCATTTATATAGGAGATACAATACACAAGGACACAAATATGTACACGGTGCTGCAGTCAGCAAATCCCTTACAAATAAATACCCACACACACACGCCGGTACAAGTAACAGCGGCTTCGTCATATTCGGCGGCTATACCGATAGTATAGAAGCGATTGCACAGAATTTTGCACACACACACACGCACACACACAAACACACACACACACACACACCATGCCCCCACTCTCTCCTCCTCTTCACTGGTGTCACAGTCTTGTCACAGTGAATGCAGCATGAGTTGAGAAATGTAGGAGTGCCGCTGGGAGATGTGTCATGTTTGAGGCGACGAACACGGCAAAGGCAGTGGATTATTAGTGTAGCATTGCAGCCCCTATAGACGCCATGGTGTGGCCCGGAAACTTTTACATTTCAATAGTACAACAGTACATTTCTATAGTTTGATATATGCACTACGCCACAGACCAATAAAACTCTAAACTCTAAACTCCACGAGTCTCACGTTGCAGTCACACTGGCAGCCACACAAACATAGTACAAAGAAGACCACTTTTGCTTTTGCTACTTGAGTTTTTGACATACTGTAATAATGAATTGCATTTCTATAGCGCTTTTCCAAGTGCTCAAAGCGCTTTACAATGTATTCATTCATACATTGGGAGGTGAAGCTGCGAACAGTCGACGCCAGAGTCCTCACTTCCCACATTCACACACCAATGGTGGCGAGCTCACACCGACCGACTCATTGGAGGCAATGTAGGGTTCAGTGTCGTTGCCCAAGGACACTTCGACATGTGGACAGGAGGAGGAGCCGGGATTCGAACCGCCGACCCAGGGATCATTGGACGACCTGCTCTACCTCCTGAGCCACAGCCGCCCTAATGTATAACTTGTATAATGATGAGGTTCATTTCCACTCGACAGAGGCAATGCGGTGTGGTGGTAAAAGTACTCGACTATCAATACTGCAATGTGGAAACACTCTGTTACTTGTAGCTAATTTACCTAATGATGACAAACAGGATTTAAAAACACAAACAAATCAAGGTAATGGGAACAAAACTCAGGTGTGAAGGTTAATTTTAATGTATTTTTCCGTACCCATGCACAACATCTAATTATATTGGGAGACGTGCTTTTCAGTTTAAAAGGCCTTATGGCCACCCCAATTAATTGATTTGATTTATTTATTTATTGTTTGGGGAGAGGTGTGTACTTTAATGCTTGATTATTCTTTTTATCTTTTTTTGTTTTATAATAAGGAGGCGAGGGAAATAGGGAAATCAAACACAAATGCGAGGCCAAAACAAGAGGGGTACAGTATACCACAAACCCGTCATTCTAGACCTCTATAACGCATTCTCACATTCTAGTACTGTACAGCTATACAAAACCAATTCTGGCAGCCAACTAACTCAGTAGTATACGCTGGTCTAATCATTAGAATTCACACCTCCTACTGGGTTCAAATCCTGCTGCCACCACCACTATTTTTCCAAAAACTATAGCAGTACTAGTTGTTTTAATAAAGTATAGTTTTAGACCACGACAGAGGGGCGTTCGCAAATGTCCGCAACTGGCTTTACTAGAAGCAAAAGCATAGTAAGAAGAACATCTGAAACTTGTGTGTATACTTGTTGTGCTGTATTATAGTTGTGTTGTGTCCAGAAGAGAAGTTAGTTTCCAAGCAACAGCATCTGAACTCCTTAACAAAGAACAGAGGAGAAGAGAGAGCCAGTGATGGAGAGAGATTAACGGATTGAAAAATAGAGAGACAGAAGACTTGCCACCACGCATGCACGCACGCACGCGGAGTCGCGCACATGCACGCGCACACGCACACATGCAGCCTGCAGTTCTCTCAGAAAAAACTCTCTCTCTCTCTCTCTCTCTCCATATAATGGAATCTCTATTTCTTTCCCCCAAAACCCTCTTTCTTCCTCTGTCAGTCAGTCAGTCAGTCAGTCAGTCAGTCAGTCAGTCTGTTATGAGCATTTCAGTATTTACTAGAGTTTACTAGAGTGCCGAAGTCCTGACGTCGTTCGTCGTTCAACACCTCGTTCCAGAACCTTCTCTGTAGAGAATAACATCCATCGGGTCATCTTAAAGACGTCTCATTATAAGAACTGTGCAGGTCCACGAATAAACAAACTGTCTCTGCATTTGACTTATGGATTACAGTGTATACTTATTATGGAGATGGCTTATGCCTGGCGTGTCTGTCTCTCTGCAATGTCTGTACAACGCTGCTATTGTGTGTTGTCTCTCTGTGTGTGTGTGTGTGTGTGTGTGTGTGTGTGTGTGTGTGTGTGTGTGTGTGTGTGTTTGTGTATTGTTAAAATAACGTTGCACTAGTGCACTTTGCCCAAGACAAATTTCCCCCCGTGGGACAATACATTGGCTACATTGAAAATGAGGGCTTGCCCCTCAATTGTACTCCGAGTTTAAATAAAGGTTATGATGATGACAATAATGCATATCTCATCTCTCATTAATGTTTTCTCTCAGTCAGTTGATTCTTCATCTCCATATGAGTGAACCCTCAGGGATGATTTGTTCATTTTCCAAACACAGGTGTTATATGAGGCGATCTAAGATCCCCCCCCCCCCATGGGGTTTATAATGCAAATAAATAAACACGTGAACCTGTGGATTCAGCAGCGCCCTCTAGCTGAATTACTGCATGCTAAACCTAACACACGTTCACTCAGGTCCTCCGATAAAGGCCTTCTGTCTATTCCTACAACCAGACTCAAAATGAAGGGTGACCAACCGCGCATTTGAAGTGGTCGCCCCCACTTTGTGGAATGCCCTGCCCCTTCAACTGAAGAATGCAGAGTCTGTCGACGGTTTTAAGAGATTGTTAAAAACGTATTTATTTCGTCAGCACTTTATTTTATGATATATATTTTTTTGCTTGATTTGTTGCATTTTAATGTTTTATCTTCTACTGTTTGATTCGTGCCCTTGTTTTTTTTTAATATATTTTTATCCCACGATTTTGTAACCCATTTTTCACCCCTGTGTCAATCATCTAATGTGATCCTGGGCTCTACACACCCTCCGCCAACCTGGGGAGAGCAACGGACTTAACTCATGCTTCCTTCATGCTTGAGTGTCCAAGTTGCTCCTTTACACCTGACAGGGGGGAGTTTCCCTGGTTGGACGTAGCGCGTGGAAGGAACACGTTATTCCAACCAGTTCCTTTCCCCTCCATCAGGCGCCCCGGCTGGCCAGGGGGAGGCAGTTTAGAGACCAGGATTACTGCATGTTTTTGTGAGGGTACCTTGTTTTAACATGATTGTTTTGACTTGTTGTTCAGCACTTTGTAACATTGTTTCGAAAGGTGCTCTATAAATAAAATGTACTTACTTACTTACTTACTAGCGGTATTATTGATGTCAGACTCCGGTGCTCTCTTGTATAGAGAATTACTAGACGTGTCCGATCTTAAACTAGACGGATAACTATAAACGAGAGCAGTTTCTATGGTTGTATGGGTTTCACCAGCAGGATATAATACCGTCTGCATAACAAACAGAGGAGATGCCATGCCTCCTGTATGGATAATGTCGCCAAAGCACAGAAGGAAACTCTAGCCGGCGACATATTTGCGCACGCCTGTGGGTGGGTGTGGGGGTTGAAGAAAGGGAGAGAGACAGAGGAGAGAAGCAGAGAGAGAGAGAGAGAGAGAGAGAGAGAGTAATTGATCTAAAAATAAAAGAATACAGGCACATAAATCATCTAAAATAGACAGGAGAGAGAGAATGCATGTACTGTATGTGTGTTGTGTGTGTGTGTGTGTGTGTGCACGCGGTCATGTGTCTTGGGAGCGTGGTGTGAGCATGTGTGCATGTGTGCGTGTGTGCGTGCGTGTCCGTGCCCAGGGAGCATCTGGTTCCCCAGTGGGGCACGACTCAGGATAAATCGTGATAAGTCAGCACACACGCACACGCACACACACACACACACACACACACACACACACACACGCATGCACGCAACCGGCATGAAACACACGATAGGTATAGGCTACAGATAAGAGGAGAGTCATTAAAGGGACACTTCACCCTTTTAGCAAAAAATAATAATATGTTAATGACATTTAGAAGATTTAGAACACTTTCCTGGGAGTCTTGTGTGTAATTGTGTGTAATTTGTGGTTTTGGATATTTTAGATTTTAGCAGTGAGCCCAGTGTCTCTGATGTCATGGACACTGGGCTCACTTCCTTCCTGGACTACAATTCCCATAATACTTTGGTGCACTGCTCCTCCTTGTGGAGAGGAGGAGGGCTGTCTTACTGAGACAACATGAAGTCCAGGAAGGAAGTGAGACACTGGGCTCACTGCTACAATCTAAAATATCTAAAACCACATATTACACACATAAAGACCCCCAGGAAAGTGTTCTAAATGTTCTAAACATCATTAACATATATTTTTTTTTGCAAAGGGTTTTTGCAAAGTTTCCCTTTAAGAACCAAAACATAAAAAAGTCGAGTTTAACACCAGACATCTACACTGGCCCTGAATAATTTACATACTGTGTAAATGAATAATTAAAGATGGAGTGCTGTGATTTTTGTACAGTTTTGTAGGTGTCTATGGAGTTAACATTACTCTAAGTCTAATCTAATAGAATGTTGAAATATGACTTCCCTCTGTGAATTTCCGGTTTCTTCCTGAAAGCCTTTGATTAAAACGGCCCAGATCGAAATAGACATGACATAGTGGCATCACAATATCACCCCTCCTCCCCTAACCCCTCCCCCTTTATCACACAACAACAGCTGTGGGTGTGGCTTCAGTTCAGGTGGATCACCACCACCGACATATATATATACAGTACATACCCAGCCGATCACCAAACGTATACCTTAGTTACGTTTTACCCAGCCTCCATTGAAACATATCTTAATTATACGTCACCATCAACAGTCAATCAGGGACCTCCGAGGACAGGCCTACATACTATACCATGCATACCATACGTACATACGCAGCCGACCACAGTACTTGCGCCCTCTGCTACAAGCTCTGCTACAAGCTCGTAGCACGCCACCGAGTGGCGCGCTACGAGCTTGTATACGTAGGTCTGCTATTTTGTTTTATCGTGAAAATACGGCACAAATCTTTGAATATATATTCTTTCAGAAGACCTTTTTTATTTCGATGTCAGGCCTAAATGGCTTAAAGGTGGGTCTGTAGTAGACTAATGCATGTCATGCGTGTCTGGGGGGTCCTTGAAATTAAATGGCTATAGACCCATAAAAATCTTCTCTTATTATGGGGTTCCCTATATGCGGCATATCTTTTCATATGCGGGATAATTATAGTGTCAATTTGGTGGTCCTTCTTGACATGAGAAAGTTTGGGAACCACTGCCCCCTATATACGTATTATCGTAGCAACAGAACAGAACATAATATGGGGGTCAGGCAGCTTGTTTGTGGAGCCTGAGTGATGATGGCTGCTGCCTGGCACAAAGGACTGTCCACGTTGTAGCTCTGTGGCGTGCTAGGAGGGGAGGGGTGCTCCTTATCCCTGCTAGCTCATCACAGAGTGGATGAGAGGGGGGGGGGGGGGGGGGGTTCATCACCAGGACAACATCCAGCTGCTTCCTCCATCTCCGTCCCCCTGCCTGTATGTGTGTACTGTACTGTATGACATGCACTTACAGTGCCACTCATCTGCAGCTGTTATTCGCAACCTTTTCAGGCCACGCACACGCACACGCACACAGCACGCTCCAGTAGCGCCCACTGGCTCCATTATAATATGGTCTTGATAAGTATAACCTACTGGTTGATATGGGTTGATAACACTCTGAATCTGAATCCGCTATTGATAGTGCATGCGTGTGGGGCCATGACGTCCCATCAGTGCATGTAATTGCAGCACCGTGTGGATTCATACATGCCCCATTAAGGCCTGCCATGGCAACTAACTCAACATCCAGGGACCCACAAAGGTATAATATACCCAACACGGTACCCAGACAGATGGCCGCCCTGCACCCTAGAGCCTGCCGGTCTATACCTGACGTTTCTTCCAGTTAATTAAAGAGTTTTGTGTTGCCACTTTCGCAAAAACATCCTTTGCTCAGGATGGGACAATGTTGTGTATCTGTAAAGAGTCAGTCTCTCAGTCCGTCAGTCGGTCAGTGAGTCAGTCAGTCAGTGAGTCAGTCAGTCAGTCAGTCAGTCAGTCAGTCAGTCAGTCAGTCAGTCAGTCAGTCAGTCAGTCAGTCCGTCAGTCAGTGAGTCCGTCAGTCCGTCAGTCAGTCAGTCAGTCAGTCAGTCAGTCAGTCAGTCAGTCAGTCAGTCAGTCAGTCAGTCAGTCAGTCAGTCAGTCAGTCAGTCAGTCCGTCAGTCAGTGAGTCCGTCAGTCAGTGAGTCCGTCAGTCAGTCAGTGAGTCAGTCAGTCAGTGAGTCCGTCAGTCAGTCAGTCAGTCAGTCAGTCAGTGAGTCCGTCAGTCAGTCAGTGAGTCCGTCAGTCAGTCAGTCAGTCAGTCAGTGAGTCCGTCAGTCAGTCAGTCAGTCAGTCAGTGAGTCCGTCAGTCAGTCAGTCAGTCAGTCAGTCAGTCAGTCAGTCAGTCAGGCAGTCAGTCCGTCAGTCAGTGAGTCCGTCCGTCAGTCAGTCAGTCAGTCAGTCAGTCAGTCCGTCAGTCAGTGAGTCCGTCAGTCAGTCAGTCAGTCAGTCAGTCCGTCAGTCAGTGAGTCCGTCAGTCAGTCAGTCAGTCAGAGAGTCCGTCAGTCAGTCAGTCCGTCAGTCAGTCAGTCACTCACTCACTCACTCACTCACTCAGTGCGTCACTCAGTGTCTGTCAGTCAGTCAGTCAGTCAGTCAGTCAGTCAGTCAGTCCGTCAGTCAGTGAGTCTGTCAGTCACTCAGTCAGTCAGTCAGAGAGTCCGTCAGTCAGTCAGTCCGTCAGTCAGTCAGTCAGTCAGTCAGTCAGTCAGTCAGTCAGTCAGTCACTCACTCAGTGCGTCACTCAGTGTCTGTCAGTCAGTCAGTCAGTCAGTAACCAATTATAATACTACAGAAGAAAAAGATGAGAGAGGGAGGGAGATACAGATACTGTAGGTGTGAATGAAAAAGGGATGTACGGTACTGTACTGTAGAGATAGAACAAGGAGAGGTGACACCGTCAGAGGGAACCAATTAGGAAAGTAAGTACACTGGATAGCTTCCAGGATGGAATGTGCATGCCCTGTGAATGACCAATCAGTGACCTTTCAGATCAATCAACATCCAACCCGGACACCAACGATTGCAATTAGAGCATTCCAATATCTATAACGAGAGAGAGAGAGAGAGACGAGAGAGAGAGAAAGTAGAGGACAGGGACAGAGAGAGAAAGAGAGAAGGGGAGAGGGAGAAAGACTAAACCATGGAGGTGGAAACGGAAGGTTCCCGGTTCGATCCCTATATATCTGACCCCTTGGGGTTAGTGGTAAATAAATGGTAAATGGTGCATTTATATAGCGCCTTTATCCAAGTCAGTTAGTGTTGAAGTGTCCTTGAGCAAGACACTCTACAACCCCATGTTGGTGCAATGCATCATGGTTCCCTCTGCTGTCGGTGTGTGAATGTGTGAAGAAAATGCCAGCACTCAGGTTGTGGCCCGGTTGGCACATGATTGTTATCCTGTCTTGGTACCATAAATAGTCTTCTTATTGATAATGTGTAAAATGATAACTGTTGACGCCTGTGTTCAATTACATTTGATTGTATCTCATACATAAATACCACACTTCCTGTTGTCTGTTGTCACAACGCTGAGGAAGGCCAACACAGAGCGAGTGCTGCGGGTTGTCTGCTTCGGCAGTACTTTTTTCTCTCACTATATATAAAATGCACCATTTACCATTTATGTCAGGGAGAGAATTATTGAGTGAGGAACAACAGGGCAGGAATTTCAAGGGGGCCCACGAAGGCCATGGCCGTCGTTAGCTGACAGTACATGTCTCTTTCTGGTCAATTATGTAGACACCAGTGTCTCTCTCCTCAGTGTACTGTACCTCTGGTCAGGTCGCATGCTGCAGGGAATACAGTATACAGATCATAACTTATTCACACTCTATCGATGACTGGCACTGAGGCTCAGAGGCCTTATGGTTGGTATATGGTCTATTGATGCATGGTACTGAGGCTCAGTGGCCTTATGGTTGGTGTGGTCTATTGATGCATGGTACTGAGGCTCAGTGGCCTTATGGTTGGTGTGGTCTATTGATGCATGGTACTGAGGCTCAGTGGCCTTATGGTTGGTGTGGTCTATTGATGCATGGTACTGAGGCTCAGTGGCCTTATGGTTGGTGTGGTCTATTGATGCATGGTACTGAGGCTCAGTGGCCTTATGGTTGGTGTGGTCTATTGATGCATGGTACTGAGGCTCAGTGGCCTTATGGTTGGTGTGGTCTATTGATGCATGGTACTGAGGCTCAGTGGCCTTATGGTTGGTGTGGTCTATTGATGCATGGTACTGAGGCTCAGTGGCCTTATGGTTGGTGTGGTCTATTGATGCATGGTACTGAGGCTCAGTGGCCTTATGGTTGGTGTGGTCTATTGATGCATGGTACTGAGGCTCAGTGGCCTTATGGTTGGTATATGGTCTATCGATGACTGGCACTGAGGCTCAGTGGCCTTATGGTTGGTGTGGTCTATCGATGACTGGCACTGAGGCTCAGTGGCCTTATGGTTGGTGTGGTCTATCGATGACTGGCACTGAGGCTCAGTGGCCTTATGGTTGGTGTGGTCTATCGATGACTGGCACTGAGGCTCAGTGGCCTTATGGTTGGTGTGGTCTATTGATGCATGGCACTGAGGCTCAGTGGCCTTATGGTTGGTGTGGTCTATCGATGACTGGCACTGAGGCTCAGTGGCCTTATGGTTGGTGTGGTCTATCGATGACTGGCACTGAGGCTCAGTGGCCTTATGGTTGGTGTGGTCTATTGATGCATGGCACTGAGGCTCAGTGGCCTTATGGTTGGTGTGGTCTATCGATGACTGGCACTGAGGCTCAGTGGCCTTATGGTTGGTGTGGTCTATTGATGCATGGCACTGAGGCTCAGTGGCCTTATGGTTGGTGTGGTCTATTGATGCATGGTACTGAGGCTCAGTGGCCTTATGGTTGGTGTGGTCTATTGATGCATGGTACTGAGGCTCAGTGGCCTTATGGTTGGTGTGGTCTATTGATGCATGGTACTGAGGCTCAGTGGCCTTATGGTTGGTGTGGTCTATTGATGCATGGTACTGAGGCTCAGTGGCCTTATGGTTGGTTATGGTCTATCGATGACTGGCACTGAGGCTCAGTGGCCTTATGGTTGGTGTGGTCTATCGATGACTGGCACTGAGGCTCAGTGGCCTTATGGTTGGTGTGGTCTATTGATGCATGGTACTGAGGCTCAGTGGCCTTATGGTTGGTGTAGTCTGTTGATGACTGGCACTGAGGCTCAGTGGCCTTATGGTTGGTGTGGTCTATCGATGACTGGCACTGAGGCTCAGTGGCCTTATGGTTGGTGTGGTCTATTGATGCATGGCACTGAGGCTCAGTGGCCTTATGGTTGGTGTGGTCTATTGATGCATGGTACTGAGGCTCAGTGGCCTTATGGTTGGTGTGGTCTATTGATGCATGGTACTGAGGCTCAGTGGCCTTATGGTTGGTGTGGTCTATCGATGACTGGCACTGAGGCTCAGTGGCCTTATGGTTGGTGTGGTCTATCGATGACTGGCACTGAGGCTCAGTGGCCTTATGGTTGGTGTGGTCTATTGATGCATGGTACTGAGGCTCAGTGGCCTTATGGTTGGTGTGGTCTATTGATGCATGGTACTGAGGCTCAGTGGCCTTATGGTTGGTGTGGTCTATCGATGACTGGCACTGAGGCTCAGTGGCCTTATGGTTGGTGTGGTCTATCGATGACTGGCACTGAGGCTCAGTGGCCTTATGGTTGGTGTGGTCTATCGATGACTGGCACTGAGGCTCAGTGGCCTTATGGTTGGTGTGGTCTATTGATGCATGGTACTGAGGCTCAGTGGCCTTATGGTTGGAGTGAAACTGGGAGGTCGGGGTTCAAGCCCAGGCTGAGTGATGCCATATTATAGACTGTAAACACGCTGGCCGCAATGCATCCCTGCTTGGAACTCGGCATCAAGGGTTGGATTGGGACTATAAATCCCTGTGGCATAGGCTACAGACACACGCACACACACACACACACCCTCCCCCAGCACACCACACCACACCACACCACAAAGCCACAGCACTTGGACAGTCCTTTGTGCCAGCAGCCATTGGGCTCCTGAAACCCCATATGCTCTGCTGCTGTTAGTTCATTACATTACCGCCTACGCTTGACTCTGGCTCTTTCAGCAGCACAGCTGGGTTTGTACACCAGAAGCGGAGCCAGCCATGGCCGAGGCTGGCCAGCTGTTATTGCCCAGTCCAGTTTTAACGCAAATCTCCTGGAGAAGTCACTGGAACAACATATTTTCAGACGGGGGTCGGCGGCCAATTTCATAAAATTGTCCTTGACATTTGTACAGAGACATTAGTACAGAGTGATCAAGTCCAAGACCAACAGATTCAGTAACAGCCTCTATCCCACAGCGGTATAGTTGCACTCAATGCTGCTAAATAATGATCTGTTGCTGCGACACTTTTTTAAATCTGCTATATCTTAAAGTACAATAAGGGTTTGTTGTGCGATAACAGATGAAATTACATGTGTGTGCAT
>NC_137884.1:24155312-24167812 GCF_963924005.1 Protomyctophum bolini | reverse complement strand
TGGAGTGTCCCCAGTTCAAATAGGATTATTCACTCACGGCCTGAAAAGGCCTTAGAGAACTGGACTTGAGTTACAACTGTATACTTTGCCAAAAAAAAAAAATGCCGATCTGCAAGCTCACAATGTGTCTCATTGCGACGCATTGTGTGGTTGGAGATTGTCTATTTTGGGCTATTATGTTCCCCGCAGAATATGGATGCTGGGGTTCAAGTGATATAGTTCAGTTATTCTCAAACCTTTACCAAGGACCCCAAAAATGGATACAGTAAGAATGCACTTGAGCCCACTCACCCCCATCTGAAGAGTTTGTGCCCATATACGAGAAGATTTGTGTTTCTAAATTATTACAAATGATTAAAAGATAATTGCAATTACGAGAAGTACAGACTACAGACACTCTGTAAACTGTACTTACTGTAGGCCTATACTCAAGAAAATGTACTTCGTTACTGCAAATTTGTGCAAAGCGTTGTTAACCCATTCTGACCGGGCACCCATTTTGGTGTCAGCATCATGTAATGCTTTACCTATTGAAAAATAGCAGATCTACAAGCTCATATCGCGCCACCGAGTGGCGCGATACGAGCTTGTAGGTCTGCTATTTTTGAAAAATCGAAGAACGACTGACATTTTTCTAGAATCTGATCTCAGGTCAGAATGGATTAATCAGACCAGTGTGTGTCCAGTGGAAACCTCGTATGAATCTGATCTCAGGTCAGAATGGGTTAAATCCAGTGGATTATGTGATCTCCTTCCGTTTATTGTGTGACCCACCCTTACATGCTTGAAGGAGAGAGGTTGACACAGAAGGTGACAAAAAAAAAAACAAGTCAAATGCATTTCCCAGTGCTGTTGGATAAATAACACACGTTTCGGATGCATTCTGCATCCCAAATGAAGCACCAAAGGCTTGGAAAATGGGTCTTCTGCTTCTCAGGGGTGTCATTGAGGGTCCCAGGGGGGCCAGTGGTGTCACTGTGGGTCCCAGGGGGGGCCATTGCCTAGTGTTCATTTTGGGTCCCAGGCGGCCAGTCAGTGCCTAGCGTTCTCATTTAACCTCAATTTCAGTTATTTTGTGCATATATTTTCTCCAGCTCTCAACCTTTTTTTGGCCACTGAAAACATCTCAATCCAAACCCGTCCAGCTACAGTATATGTGACATATAGAGGGCAGATGAACTTAAGTCATATCTTCTTCTTGCTGCGAGAGTGAGGTCTAGCCAACACCAACTCGGGATTCCTGGATATACTACATACTAGTCAGATCTGGCCGAATAAGCTACAATATATTATCTGGTGAAGACGTCCTTGAAATGACGTAAAAAGATCATCCCTGGGCTGCCATTTTGGATTGGAGAACCTCAAAATGTCCTGGACTTCCTGTGTGGACTGGACTCTATTCATCCCAGCTCCACTATCTCTCTGTCTAGATCTTCCACAGATCTGCTAATGTCCTGCAAGGTGACATTGGGTGCATACTGCCGACAGTGCGGCCTTATCTCAACCTCCCCACACAGTCCCGTCGCTGCCTTAGAAAGACCTGCTTTGGTCTTTTACCAGCTTTCCACACGCACACATTTTGACCCCAGAAATACCTCCATTGCCTCTCTTTTTATAGTTTTACTGCTGATGAAGCCTGAAGAACAAGCTAAGACTTCAACGGGCTGTTACCGATGGTATTTGTATGGGAATGTGACAATAACCTTCCCCTTCGAGCCATGACGATTTAGAGCCGGACAGAATGTTCTTTATTGGAGGCAAATTGGATTTCACTACTCTGATCCCAAGACCCTGACAATCCACATAAAACAAATAGTAAACCAGTACCCTTGTACCATGTACAAAAGGTTTTAAATCACCCAGTCCACATACCTCCTCACATCCAGTAATCAGACCAACACACAGACACGCACGCACGCGTCTCCACTACATCCTAGAGGCAAACGTTCCACTATTTCACCATTTCAGCTCATATTTCGGTCTGTCAGGGTGCGTCCAGGTCAAGGACGCCAAAAAGCAGTACGACAGGCGAAGTTAAACTTCCCGTAAAACGGGGACAGGCCAAAATAAGGACTGAATAATTATACAGAACAGCGTGTAGCCAAAACACAGTACAAATCACTAACACTAAACGACAATCTGACAAGGAACTGTACAAACTGGGGCAAATATAATGGACAAAGACTAACTACTGTAGACACAGCATGGTGAACAGAAACAAACACTGGGACATAGGCTAACAACACGTTGCAGTGCGACGCGCTATAGCCTGTGAGCTTGTAGATCTGCCATTTTCAAAAGATTTCGAATACATTTAGACATTTTAAAACGTATGTGAAACGGGACATAATGCATATATACTATAGTGCTATAGTACTTTGACTTCTGGCCTTTAAGTATATTTTGATGCGAATACAAGGAGAGAACAAGGTTGTCGCCTCCAATAAATTATTAAAAAATACATTATGAAAATTAAAATATATAATAAAAGCTTACATAATTTAACACTACACATATTGAAGGTTTCTTTTAGGCGTTCCATTTAGTGTAGCACAGTGGTTTTCAAACGTTTTCATTTCAAGGACCCCCTATAACAAATGGCACACTGACTCTGGTTCCGTTTGTACACTCCCAGAGTTTCACACCCGTAAGGGGCCATTTGGAACCACAAGGGTCCCTGGACTCCACTTTGAGACCCACTGGTGTATAGATGAGTGTTTCCAGTGAGCCAACATGCACGATACATCAATATCAACACCCTGACTCTGCTTGACCAGAACGGAACAGAGCCTTCATTAGTAGATTATTGGTAACACCTGTGAAGGAAGTATAAGGAAGGAAGAGGCCCAATTTATTTATCCCATTCTGACCTGAGATCAGATTCATACGAGGTTTCCACTGTGGACACACACTGGTCTGATGAACCCATTCTGACCTGAGATCAGATTCTAAAAATGTCAGTCGTTCTTCGATTTTTCAAAAATAGCAGACCTACAAGCTCGTAGCGCGCCACTCGGTGGCGCGCTACGAGCTTGTAGATCTTCTATTTTTCAATAGCTAAAGCATAACATGATGCTAACACCAGAATGGGTTCCCGTTCAGAATGGGTTATTTATGGCTCCTGCATGCATATAGGGCCATATTGACCCATTTGACCGCGACAGTGTTTTTTGCACGACGAAGGAAGGGACTTCTGGCACGAATAAGGGAGGGACTTTCGCCCAATAGTTTTAGACCGCTTCGCTTCGCTTTTAGACGGAGGGAGTGGCGCCGTCAATCTCAAGCGAACTCGAAGCCACGAGAGACACCACAGTAGCGAGCTGCGGTATAAAGCGAGCGAGTTGTCGCGTCGAAACGTTGCAGAAAACGGGGGTCGACTATCGACCGGGTGAACGTCGATAATTGATAGCGTGGTCAATATTAGCGTACGCATTGTCGATGGCTTTGCATGAGTATAGAACGCACGCAGTGGTGAGTGAGTATAGTATTTATCCCATTCTGGCCGGGAACCCATTTTGGTGTTAGCATCATGTTATGCTTTAGCTATTGAAAAACAGCAGATCTACAAGCTCATAGCGCGCCACCGAGTGGCGCGCTATGAGCTTGTAGGTCTGCTATTTTTGAAAAATCGAAGAGCGACTGACATTTTTAGAATCTGATCTCAGGTCAGAATGGGTTCATCAGACCAGTGTGTATCCAGTGGAAACCTCGTATGAATCTGATCTCAGGTCAGAATGGGTTATGAGACGTGCCTGTTTTCTAAACATACCAGCTATTGATCATTTACAGTGGGTCGGGTATTGAACATTAGTCGAAGCGGTTTCTTAAAATGAGACCATCGCTCATGGCCCGTCAACCGACACCGAGCTCTGTGTGTGTGCTCGCCACGCGCTCTCTGTGTGTGTGTGCGTGTGTGTGTGTGTGTGTGTGTGTGTGTGTGTGTGTGTGTGTGCGTGTGTGTGTGTGTGTGTGTGTGTGTCTGTGTGTGTGTCTGTGTGTGTCTGTGTGCTCGCCACACGCGCTGTTGAGCACAATTTGTTCTGCACAGGCATGCAGGCATTGCGCTGTAGAGTGTTATTTTGTTCCTCGTTTGAACTAAATAATTAACCGTCAACATTAAATAACGACGGATACACGAAAAATGGTGCAGTTTATATACATAACATTTTAGTTCAGTCAGATAACTCACGAATATAGATTCAACCAATATTTATTATAGATTGACTTTCATTTAGCTGCAGGGGGACCCAGCTAAATGAACATTAAGAGCATTAAGAGCAGGGAGATAAATACACAATAACAACCCCCCCCCCCATGGGGAACAGAAATAACAGAGCCCACCGGTGGTGCTGGGGTGGTGGTGGGAGCAAACATCACACAACAACCAGGAACCATAAGCAGAAGGAAGGCCGTCTAGTGCAGCTTAAGTACCACGGTCAGTAATTGGTCAGCTGACTGCCACATCAGCGAATTACATGTGGGTCTTGCAAACACTAAATACACCCACATAGTAATGCAGTGTGGTATCCATATTTCATGATATTCATAAGCTATGTTCAAATGTTCGACTATACATTTGGTCACTGTACTGCTAAGGTGATGCTAAGTAGGTCAATGGGACGACTGACTGCAAGTTTGAAACCAATCACGCATAGTCGAGTACTTGGCTCTGCTAGGTGTGATAGGACATTTAGCATACTATTGTTTCAACGAGAGGCCACTTGCAGACATCACTCTGTATGCATCGGCTATTTCTATGTTAAATCTCTATCACACCTAGAACCCAACTGTTTGATGTGAAACTGGATATAATGTGATGTTGTAAATGTTTGGGAGGGTCTGATGGCAGGCTGACCACCGAGGTGGTTAGTCCGTGTAAATGTGAGTAGAATATACCACAGCAGCATATTAACCCCTTGAGTCTATGTATGCGCCTTTGATCACAGCATGATACCCTTCGAGTATATCTGACTGAACTAACTCCGCAAGCTACGTATCATTTAACGTATACATGAGTGTAGCCTTGTGTGTCCTGCAATGTATTAAATACTCTGTTACAAGTAAAAGTATGGAATTCTAAATTTACTCGAGTAGAAGAACAAAAGTACTAGTGCACTCTTTTCTGTGACCTTGACATGTCGAACGTGTTTCCCACCGGAGGGTGCTGTTTCGCTAACCTATGGATTATCCATGCTTTTTCCATGATTCTCGTGAGCCTTCGGAAAACACACTAAAATATCCTCGCACGGGTGCGCAGGAATCAGCCCGGAAACACACCACATTATAATGCATTCCGATGGGCTCTCAATCGCAGCCTATATTTTTTCAAACTGATTCAATTCCATAGGACATCCGTGCGTTGTCATTTGAGAGCACCCGTGTGCGCAAATGGAGCCAAAAGTATACACATTATGCAGAAATGTCCCATTTCACAAGTTTCAAAAATGTCTAAAATGTATACATATCTTTTGAAAATAGCAATTCTACAAGCTCACAACAATGCAACGCATTGTGACCCACTGGAGTTAAAAATAAAATAAAAATAAATAAGAAATTCAGTGGAGCAGTAACAGTATAATATTTGTCTCTGAGATGTAGTGGAGCAGAATACTGGAAATCCAGTAAAGTAAAAAAAAACAACAACCTCACAATTGTACTTAACCCATTCTGACCGGGAACCCGTTTTGGTGTTGGCATCATGTTATGCTTTAGCTATTGAAAAATAGCAGATCTACAAGCTCATAGCGCGCCACCGAGTGGCGCGCTACGAGCTTGTAGGTCTGCTATTTTTGAAAAATCGAAGAGCGACTGACATTTTTAGAATCTGATCTCAGGTCAGAATGGGTTCATCAGACCAGTGTGTGTCCAGTGGAAACCTCGTATGAATCTGATCTCAGGTCAGAATGGGTTCATCAGACCAGTGTGTGTCCAGTGGAAAACCTCGTATGAATCTGATCTCGGGTCAGAATGGGTTAAGCACATGAGTACTTGAGTAAATTAGTTACTTTCCCACACTGGTGTCCTGAGTATCTGCATGCTTTGAGATGACGTCTCAGATGATTGGTATTCAGGTGAGTGCATCGTGCTTGTTAACCCATTCTGACCCGAGATCAGATTCATACGAGGTTTCCACTGGGGACACACACTGGTCTGATTAGCCCATTCTGACCCGAGATCAGATTAAAAAAAAATGTCAGTCGTTCTTCGATTTTTCAAAAATAGCAGACCTACAAGCTCGTAGCGCGCCACTCGGTGGCGCGCTATGAGCTTGTAGATCTGCTATTTTTCAATAGCTAAAGCATAACATGATGCTATAACAGCAAAATGGGTTCCCGTTCAGAATGGGTTAAGCCCTGCAGTTAAGCATGTGGGCATGTTAATGTGTTTGCTGTTAAGCTCTAATGAATTATTGAGCACCATAGCCCTACTCCATAACCGTGTGTGTGTGGAGAAGAGGCCGAGGAAACGAGTGCAAGCTGCAGGGTGGATTGGGTGGAGGAAAAGTGTCAGGTGTGGATGTGACAGGAAAGTATCAGCGAGAATGAAAGTCAAGGTGTATACACACGGCGGTGGTGAGACCAGCTACAGTGTATGGTTTAGAGACAGACAGACAGCTATGTTGTATGGTTTAGAGACAGACAGACAGCTATGTTGTATGGTTTAGAGACAGACAGCTACCTGTATGTTGTATGGTTTAGATCAGGGGTTGGGCAACTTTGATGATGGAGAGGGCCACTATATTTCCACACTCACTCCCTAGGGCCATATATTACTGTCGTAGCAAAAATAGCCAATCTACAAGCTTTTTTTTTTAAGTATTTTTGCTATATTCGAATTGGAATCCTGAAAATTTACATTTTTATGTAATTTAAAATGCCTTTAATTATACGTGTGTTGAGCATAGAGCTATACTAATTTAGACTGAAGTAATTAAAGCAGGTCATGTTTGCATGTTGTGGAATTGTAAACAGCTGGAATCAATACTATATCAGTATTCTGATATTAACCTGAGGGCCACAATAAGTGAAGGTGGGGGCCGCATGTGGCCCCCGGGCCGCCAGTTGCCCACCCCTGATTTAGAGACTGTCGAACTGAGGAAAAGACAGGAAGCAGAGGTGGAGGTAGCAGTGACGGTAGACGGTAAACGGTAAACGTTGAGGTTCTCTCTGGGAGTAACAAGGACAGATAGGATCAGGAACGAGTCCCTCAGAGGGACAGCAGTGCTAAGATGGAGATATGAGTTAAACCAGAGAACTGATTCTCGTGAGAGACCATGTATAGGTAGTGGTCTGTGAAGATAGCGAAGAAGGATGTTGCGGTATTGGAACTGCCAGGCAGGAGGCCTATAATAGAGGAAGACCAAAGGAAAGATTTATGGATGTGTAGTGAAAGAGGACATGAAGTTAGTTGGGTGTGAGGAGGCATGAGGACAGGGTGAGATGGAGAGGCAGATGATTCACTGTGGCGACCCCTGAAGGGAAAAGAGGACAGGGTGAGATGGAGAGGCAGATGATTCACTGTGGCGACCGCCTGAAGGGAAAAGCCGAAAGGAAAAAGAAGAAGATAATTCTTAACACCATAACTGCATTTTAATATATCTTTGGCCATGTTTGCATTATTAGTGCATCGTTGGTGATGTTATCGATGTCTCCCCCTCCAGAGAATATATACCCTTTGAGGAAAAACTCTTTATTTGTGGAGCTCCCCCTGTATTCTAAGTTCTAATGAGATCTGCGCCGCTTGCATCTATAAGTGCGACCGGTGGTCTGGTTAGCGTGCCATGACACGCTAACAATATCCCCTGTGGTCTCAGTGTAATGATTTAGCCCACATGAGCTCACTGCTGAGACATATTAGCGTCGTTCATTAGCAGCCATTAACCAATTTTGGACTGAGGAAAAAGGCTTCTAAATCCTAAATAACTTTCTGAAAAACCCTATGTCAGTTGTGCTCAACCTTTTTCATGTCAAGGACCCCCAGAATTATCTCTATTGGGCCACACGGACCCCCATCTGAAAATATGTAGTTCCAGGACCCCCCCCCCCCCCCCAGAAGCCAATATTGTAGTTAAAAATGTTCGCTCTGAAATATATATTCAAAGATTTGCGCCACATTTTCACGACTTTTCAAAAATAGCAGAGCTATACAAGCTGAGCTTGTAGAAAGATCTGCAATTTTTCAATAGCTATAAAGCATAACATAGTGCTGCTAACACCAAAAGGGGTTTCCGCCTAAAATGGGTTAATTAGCACAGCGAGCTAACACGTCGGTGTATTTCCACTGGATAAACATCTCTCTCTCTCTCTCTCTCTCTCTCTCTCTCTCCCCCTCTCTCTCCCTCTCCCTCTCCCTCTCCCTCTCCCTCTCCCTCTCCCTCTCCCTCTCCCTCTCCCTCTCTCTCTCTCTCTCTCTCTCTCTCTCTCTCTTCTCTCTCTCTCTCTCTCTCTCTCTCTCGGCCGGGGGGTGATGATCAGTATGCAGAGAATGGTTTTTAATTACCATTTGTAACACAAAGCTTTTATCCACCTGCTGACGATCATCCATCACCCTTCCGTCCGTCCATCCATCATCCATCCATCCATTTATCTATCTCCGTTCCTTTATCCGCCTCTTCATTCATATCTCTGATTAAATTCCTCCAATTTATTCACTTATACTTTCTCTTTATCCGTCCTGTCAGACCCTCAGCATCCACTTTACTGTACATCCATTAGGTCTTTCTGTCATCATTCACTGTTGTTTTTGGCAGCACATTTTTATTTTAGTTTTAGTCATTTTAGTCTCTTGAATAGTTTTAATTTTGTTTTAGTCACATCTTTAGTCACCTGGAATGTCTTAGTGTTTAGTCTAGTTTTAGTCTATCATAAGTATCATACGTTTTTAGTCGACTAAATCTACAGTTGATTCAGCCGAACAAAATGTATTTTGGTGGGCCTTGATGCCGTCACAAAGACTGTTTTGTTTTTTTCACTAGCCGATCTACAAGACCACAACGCGTCGCAGCACGGCGCGTTGTGGGCTTGTACATCGTCTATTTTCAGCATGCAACTACTGTATATCCCACAATTACAATTTAAGTGGTGGTCTCACCAACCCAAACTTGTTCCAGAGCTCCATATATGGAGCTGATGCCATGGTGACAACACATGGAGGTCACAGAGACAACACACTCCATGTTTGGGTGTATGAGGACAACACATGGAGGTCACAGAGACAACACACTCCATGTTTGGGTGTATGATGACAACACATGGAGGTCACAGAGACAACACACTCCATGTTTGGGTGTATGATGACAACACATGGAGGTCACAGAGACAACACACTCCATGTTTGGGTGTATGAGGACGACACATGGAGGTCACAGAGACAACACACTCCATGTTTGGGTGTATGAGGACGACACATGGAGGTCACAGAGACAACACACTCCATGTTTGGGTGTATGGTTGACAACACATGGAGGTCACAGAGACAACACACTCCATGTTTGGGTGTATGATGACAACACATGGAGGTCACAGAGACAACACACTCCATGTTTGGGTGTATGATGACAACACATGGAGGTCACAGAGACAACACACTCCATGTTTGGGTGTATGATGACAACACATGGAGGTCACAGAGACAACACACTCCATGTTTGGGTGTATGAGGACGACACATGGAGGTCACAGAGACAACACACTCCATGTTTGGGTGTATGATGACAACACATGGAGGTCACAGAGACAACACACTCCATGTTTGGGTGTATGATGACAACACATGGAGGTCACAGAGACAACACACTCCATGTTTGGGTGTATTAGCTGCATTATAAGATGTGGGAGCCAAACTACAGCCGGACGTTGTGTGGAATGCATTGGAGTCAACCAGAGCCCACCATGGACCATGCAGCTCATGAATGAACACTATTTCTGAATGACTGAGACCTTTGTAAAGTATACTCGCTTCTGGAGAAATAACAGAAGACATGTATAACAAACATAATAACAAACTCTTGTTGTTGTCTTTGCCACAGACACACATTCATTGTCCGTGAATGGTTTCTTCTCTTCCTTACAGTCTATTAAAGATGGAGTGCCACGATTTTTTCCCCCACCCTAAAACATGATCATCAGGTATTATTATAATATAAGGAGGAAGAACTTTTTCCAAAAAGTCTACAGGTATTTGTTAAAATCATGCTTTCATGTGGAAACCTGGTATGTGTCGGGCAGAAACCTGGTATGTGTCGTGCAGAAACCTGGTATGTGTCGTGCAGAAACCTGGTATGTGTCGGGCAGAAACCTGGTATGTGTCGTGCAGAAACCTGGTATGTGTCGGGGCAGAAACCTGGTATGTGGCGCACGAAGCAGTGACAGCAGCTGAAGAGCGAAAGCTCCAGAACGCGTCACGGAGCCGCTAGTTTCCACAACAACACATTCTCACAAATAGCCATGGCCGCCTCCTCTGCTCGACTCCTGTTTGGGTCACTACAAGAAAGTGAGCAGTTTTAACTTATTATTAAAAGTTTAACTATTATGTTCTATGTGTTCTGTTCTTTAGGTTTAACTATATTATGTTCCATGTTCTGTGTGGTCCTCAAACCTTTCCGGGAAAAAATAGCAGATCTACAAGCTCATACGAGCTTGTATGTCTGCTATTTTTTAAAGATATTGAAAATGTGCCGCAAATCCTTGAATATATGTTCTTTTCAGAGCGAACATTTGTAATTTAACTCAAATCTTTGCGACAGTGGCCTTAGTGGTTAGAGTGTCCGCCCTGAAACCGGGAGGTCGGGGGTTCGATCCCCGGCCGGGTCATAACCAAAGACTGTAAAATGGGACCCAGTGCCTCCCTGCTCGGCACTCAGCATCAAAGGGTTGGATTTGGGGGGAGTCAAATCAACTAATCAAATGATTCCCGAGCGTGCGCTCACCGCTCCAAGAGATGGGTCAAATGCAGAGAACAAATTTCAATCGTATGACTTTGAGGGCTGTATTTAGCGTGTCTTATGTTCCAGGTCTTATTCCCTAACTTGAGTAAACTAAAGACCTGGAGGCGTGATCAATGCTCTTTAGCCACTCAGAATAGCCAAATGGCATTGATCACGCCTCCAGGTCTTTAGTTTACTCAAGTTAGGGAATAAGACCTGGTACTTAAGACACGCAAAATACAGCCCTGACTGTCTGTTACTCTGTGTAGCTTTGAATCTTTGTATCTGCCCGTGTGAACACAGCATAGTAACGTTGTGGCAGACGTCCGAAGCGTAGACTATTGTACTTTTCAAATAGTTTTTTTTTTTTAAAGCAAGTATAGCCTACACTCCAGTACTTTACCTCTTAAGTACAACAACGTTGACTGAGAGGAACCTTCAACTTGTACAGTGAAAGTATAGCATGGCATATTTTGACTGAAGTGCTGCTGGGATTGAGCACTTTGTCCAGCGTGACAGAGAAGGAGCCGGCGGCGTAATGATTCAACGCACCGCCTCTCACAGTAAGTGTTACCCTGGAGGAGTCAATGGAAAGACGCCCTTGGGCTTCGCTGTGTCTTTCATCCTCTGCGATGTTTTAATGTACTGCATGTAATGACTGCGGTGCTGTGAGCGATGCGTTACTCTTAATCATCAAATAAATCCATTCATTCCCTCTCTCTCTCTCTCTGTCCTCTCAGGGCTCAAGGTGGAGCTGCCGTACCTCCAAACACAACATGAAGAACTCAATTATAACTGTGCTTCAGTGAAGAGCGGAAAAGTGCATGTGTGCCGGGCGGCCGGCCCGCCGGCCTGTTCAGAGTGCTGAGTGCTGCATGTCACACACACACACACACACACACACACACAGACACAGACACAGACACACACACACACACACACACAGACAGACAGACAGACACAGACACAGACACACACACACACACACACACACACACACACACACAGACAGACAGACAGACAGACAGGAGGTGACACAGCTGGGGTGCTGCATGGTGCTCTCACCACAACGTGCAGCTCAAGTGGGAGACGCGCACATGCACACGCGCACGCGCACACACACACACACACACACACACACACACACACACACACACACACACACACACACACACACACACAACTGCAGAGTTCCTTGGAACTACCATCTGCCCAGAATGTCAACTAATTAAAGCATGTGTGTACTGTTACTACTGTAGCTCAGTGATTCTCAAACTTATTTCATAACTAATTAAAGCATGTGTGTACTGTAGCTCAGTGATTCTCAAACTTATTTCATAACTAATTAAAGCATGTGTGTACTGTTACTACTGTAGCTCAGTGATTCTCAAACGTATTTCATTTCAATAAGGGACGGGTGCACATTGGGTGAAATTATTTCATTGCACCCAATGTGCTGGTTGTGCAACGCATACTATATGCATTAGAAGGACCCCCATAACTCACTTTGTACATATGGCACACTAGGGGGGGATGGGGGGGGTACTTATCAGATGAAACAGTTGTGTGGTTGTTA
>NC_137884.1:24146259-24152612 GCF_963924005.1 Protomyctophum bolini | reverse complement strand
GATATACTCGAAGGGTATCATGCTGTGATCAAAGGCGCATACATATACTCAAGGGGTTAACCCATTCTGACCTGAGATCAGATTCATACCAGGTTTCCACTGGACACACACTGGTCTGATTAACCCATTCTGACCTGAGATCAGATTCATACCAGGTTTCCACTGGACACACACTGGTCTGATTAACCCATTCTGACCTGAGATCAGATTCATACCAGGTTTCCACTGGACACACACTGGTCTGATTAACCCACTCTGACCTGAGATCAGATTCTAAAAATGTCAGTCGTTCTTCGATTTTTCAAAAATAGCAGACCTACAAGCTCGTAGCGCGCCACTCGGTGGCGCGCTATGAGCTTGTAGATCTGCTATTTTTCAATAGCTAAAGCATGACATGATGAACACCAAAATGGGTGCCCGTTCAGAATGGGTTAATATGCTGCATTACTATGTGGGTGTATTTAGTGTTTGCAAGACCTACATGTAATTGGCTGACGTGGCAGTCAGCTGACCAATTACTGACCGTGGTATACTTAAGCTGCACTAGACTGCATGCTTCTTCCTGCCTTCCTTTCTGCTTATGGTTCCTGGTTGTTGTGTGATGTTTGCTCCCACCACCACCCCAGCACCACCGGTGGGCTCTGTTATTTCTGTTCCCCATGGGGGGGGGTTGCTATTGTATATTTATCTTAATGCTCTTAATGTTCATTTAGCTGGGTCCCCCATGCAGCTAAATGAAAGTCAATCTATAATAAACTAGAACTGCACTCTGCCGAGTGCATACTTGCTTGTTGCACACTAGTAGGCCATAAATGGCCTACTAGTGCGCAAGCAGAGCGCGCAAGTACTTTCGACCGCTGGAAAGTATCACATCTCAGTATCTCTGTGAAGGAACGTTTGAAATGTATAATCATTACGTGTAACTATTTGCTACCTAACTACTTTTTTACAGAAAAATGAATCATTGATATGTGATGAAAAAAAAAGTAGATTTACAAATTACAAATCACATTACAAGAGTATGTAGTTGTAATTTGATTAGCAGTATACTGTGGTTACTTGGTTCCAAAAAGTGAAGCCAAGTTTTTTTCAACCGTAAGTCTGTGCCTGGTTTGCTGGGACCAGTTACAACATTACGTCATCGTTGAGAACTGGGACCAGAGTACATGGTGTGTATATGTATGACTAGCTCTCAGTGATGACGTAAGAGATATGGTCATCTGTGTAGTCTGGTCCCAGCAGACCAGGCACAGATTTACAAATTACAAATCACATTACAACTACATACAGAGTATGTAGTTGTAATTTGATTAGCAGTATACTGTGGTTACTTGGTTCCAAAAAGTGAAGCCAAGTTTTTTTCAACCGTAGGTTTGTGCCTGGTTTGCTGGGACCAGTTACAACATTACGTCATCGTTGTGAACTGGGACCAGAGTACATGGTGTGTATATGACGTAATGTTGTAACTTGTAACTTGTAACTAGTCCCAGCAAACCAGGCACAGACTGTATGTAGTTGTTCTAGTTACAACTACATACAGAGTATGTAGTTGTAATTTGATTAGCAGTATACTGTGGTTACTTGGTTCCAAAAAGTGAAGACAAGTTTTCTTCAACGGTAAATCTGTGCCTGGTTTGCTGGGACTAGTTACAACATTACGTCATCCTTGAGAGAGTACATGGTGTGTATATGACGTAATGTTGTAACTTGTAACTTGTAACTTGTAACATTACGTCATATACACACCATGTACTCTCTCAAGGATGACGTAATGTTGTAACTAGTCCCAGCAAACCAGGCACAGATTTACCGTTGAAGAAAACTTGGCTTCACTTCGAAGAGACCAAGCGAAACGATTACTTGCGCGCTCTGCTTGCGCAAGTAATTACAAATCACATTACAACTACATACAGAGTATGTAGTTGTAATTTGATTAGCAGTATACTGTGGTTACTTGGTTCCAAAAAGTGAAGACAAGTTTTCTTCAACGGTAAATCTGTGCCTGGTTTGCTGGGACTAGTTACAACATTACGTCATCCTTGAGAGAGTACATGGTGTGTATATGACGTAATGTTGTAACTTGTAACTTGTAACTAGTCCCAGCAAACCAGGCACAGACTGTATGTAGTTGTTCTAGTTACAACTACATACAGAGTATGTAGTTGTAATTTGATTAGCAGTATACTGTGGTTACTTGGTTCCAAAAAGTGAAGACAAGTTTTCTTCAACGGTAAATCTGTGCCTGGTTTGCTGGGACTAGTTACAACATTACGTCATCCTTGAGAGAGTACATGGTGTGTATATGACGTAATGTTGTAACTTGTAACTTGTAACTTGTAACATTCACTTCGAAGAGAAGAATTAGTTACAACATTACGTCATATACACACCATGTACTCTCTCAAGGATGACGTAATGTTGTAACTAGTCCCAGCAAACCAGGCACAGATTTACCGTTGAAGAAAACTTGTCTTCACTTCGAAGAGACCAAGCGAAACGATTACTTGCGCGCTCTGCTTGCGCAAGTAATATTGGTTGAATCTATATTCGTGAGTTATATCTGACTGAACTAAAATGTTATGTATATAAACTGCACCATTTTTGGTGTATCTGTCGTTATTTAATGTTGACGGTTAATTATTTAGTGCAAACGAGGAACAAAATAACACTACAGCGTGCAATGCCTGCATGCCTGTGCAGAACAAATTGTGCTCAACAGCGCGTGTGGCGAGCACACACAGACACACACAGACACACACAGACACACACACACACACACACACACACAGACACACACACACACACACACACACACACACACACACACACAGACACACACACACACACACACACGCACACACACAGAGCGCGTGTGGCGAGCACACACACACACAGAGCTCGGTGTTGTCGGTTGACGGGCCATGAGCGATGGTCTCATTTTATAGAAACCGCTTCGACTAATGTTCAATACCCGACCCACTGTAAATGATCAATAGCTGGTATGTTTAGAAAACAGGCACGTCTCATAACCCATTCTGACCTGAGATCAGATTCATACGAGGTTTCCACTGGATACACACTGGTCCGATTAACCCATTCTGACCTGAGATCAGATTCTAAAAATGTCAGTCGTTCTTCAGATTTTTCAAAAATAGCAGACCTACAAGCTCGTAGCGCGCCACTCGGTGGCGCGCTATGAGCTTGTAGATCTGCTATTTTTCAATAGCTAAAGCATAACATGATGCTGACACCAAAACGGGTTCCCGGCCAGAATGGGATAAATACTATACTCACTCACCACTGCATGCGCTCTATACTCATGCAAAGCCATCGACAATGCGTACGCTATATTGACCACGCTATCAATTATCGACGTTCACCCGGTCGATAGTCGACCCCCACGTTTTCTGCAACGTTTCGACGCGACAACTCGCTGGCTTTACCGCAGCTCGCTCTACTGTGGTGTCTCTCGTGGCTTCGAGTTCTCTTGAGATTGACGGCGCCCCTCCCTCCGTCTAAAAAGCGAAGCCGAAGCGGTCTAAAACTATTGGGGCGAAAGTCCCTCCCTTATTATTCGTGCCAGAAGTCCCTTCCTTCGTCGTGCAAAAAAAACTGTCGCGGTCAAATGGGTCAATATGGCCCTATATGCATGCAGGAGCCATAAATAACCCATTCTGAACGGGAACCCATGTTGGTGTTAGCATCATGTTATGCTTTAGCTATTGAAAAATAGCAGATCTACAAGCTCATAGCGCGCCACTCGGTGGCGCGCTACGAGCTTGTAGATCTGCTATTTTTGAAAAAATCGAAGAACGACTGACTGACTGACATCAGAATCTGATCTCAGGTCAGAATGGGTTCATCAGACCAGTGTAGTGTCCAGTGGAAACCTCGTATGAATCTGATCTCAGGTCAGAATGGGATAAATAAATCGGGCCTCTTCCTTCCTTATACTTCCTTCACAGGTGTTACCAATAATCCACTAATGAAGGCTCTGTTCCGTTCTGGTCATGCAGAGTCAGGGTGTTGATATTGATGTATCGTGCATGTTGGCTCACTGGAAACACTCAGTGGGTCTCAAAGTGGAGTCCAGGGACCCTTGTGGTTCCAAATGGCCCCTTACAGGTGTGAAACTCTGGGAGTGTACAAAGGGAACCAGAGTCAGTGTGCCATTTGTTATAGGGGGTCCTTGAAATGAAAACGTTTGAAAACCACTGTGCTACACTAAATGGAACGCCTAAAATAAACCTTCAATATGTGTAGTGTTTCATGTGTAAATTATGTAAGCTTTTATTATTATATTTTAATTTTCATAATGTATTTTTTAATAATTTATTGGAGGGTAACAACCTTGTTCTCTCCTTGTATTCGCATCAAAATATACTTAAAGGGCCAGAAGTCAAAGTACTATAGCACTATAGCATAGTGATTTGTACTGTGTTTTGGCTACACGCTGTTCTGTATAATTATTCAGACCTTATTTTGCCTGTCCCCGTTTTATGGGAAGTTTAACTTCGCCTGTCGTACTGCTTTTTGGCGTCCTTGACCTGGACGCACCCTGACAGACCGAAATATGAGCTGAAATGGTGAAATAGTGGAACGCTTGCCTCTAGGATGTTAGTGGAGACGCGTGCGTGCGTGTCTGTGTGTTTGTCTGATTACTGGATGTGAGGAGGTATGTGGACTGGGTGATTTAAAACCTTTTGTACATGGTACAAGGGTACTGGTTTACTATTTGTTTTATGTGGATTGTCAGGGTCTTGGATTAGAGTAGTAGTGAAATCCAATTTGCCTCCAATAAAGAACATTCTGTCCGGCTCTAAATCGTCATGGCTCGAAGGGGAAGGTTATTGTCACATTCCCATACAAATACCATCGGTAACAGCCCGTTGAAGTCTTAGCTTGTTCTTCAGGCTTCATCAGCAGTAAAACTATAAAAAGAGAGGCAATGGAGGTATTTCTGGGGTCAAAATGTGTGCGTGTGGAAAGCTGGTATAAAAGACCAAAGCAGGACTTTCTAAAGGCAGCGACGGGACTGTGTGGGGAGGTTGAGATAAGGCCGCCCTGTCGGCAGTATGCTCCCAATGTCACCCAGGACATCTGTAGCAGATCTGTGGAAGATCTGGACAGAGAGATAGTGGAGTTGGGATGAATAGAGTCCAGTCCACACAGGAAGTCCAGGACATTTTGAGGTTCTCCAATCCAAAATGGCAGCCCAGGGATGATCTTTACGTCATTTCAAGGACATCTTCACCAGATAATATATTGTAGCTTATTCGGCCAGATCTGACTAGTATGTAGTATATCCAGGAATCCCGAGTTGGTGTTGGCTAGACCTCACTCTCGCAGCAAGAAGAAGATATGACTTAAGTTCATCTGCCCTCTATATGTCACATACACTGTAGATGGACGGGTTTGGATTGAGATGTTTTCAGTGGCCCAAAAAAGGTTGAGAGCTGGAGAAAATATATATATGCACAAAATAACTGAAATTGAGGTTAAATGCGAACGCTAGGCACTAACTGGGCCCCCTGGGACCCAAAATGAACGCTAGGCACTGACTGGCCCCCTGGGACCCAAAATGAACGCTAGGCAATGGCCCCCCCTGGGACCCACAGTGACACCACTGGCCCCCCTGGGACCCTCAATGACACCCCTGAGAAGCAGAAGAGCCATTTTCCAAGCCTTTGGTGCTTCATTTGGGATGCAGAATGCATCCGAAACGTGTGTTATTTATCCAACAGCACTGGGAAATGCATTTGACTTGTTTTTTTTTGTTGTCACCTTGTGTGTCAACCTCTCTCCTTCAAGCATGTAAGGGTGGGTCACACAATCACATAATCCACTGGATTTAACAACGCTTTGCACAAATTTGCTACGGTCGATGGACAGTAACGAAGTACATTTTCTTGAGTACTTAGGCCTACAGTAAGTACAGTTTACAGAGTGTCTGTAGTCTGTACTTCTCGTAAATTGCAATTATTTTTTAATCATTTGTAATAATTTAGAAACACAAATCTTCTCGTATATGGGCACAAACTCTTCAGATGGGGGTGAGTGGGCCAAGTGCATTCTTACTGTATCAATTTTTGTGGTCCTTGGTAAAGGTTTTGAGAATAACTGAACTATATCACTTGAACCCCAGCATCCATATTCTGCGGGGAACATAATAGCCCAAAATAGACAATCTCCAACCACACAATGCGTCGCAATGAGACACATTGTGAGCTTGCAGATCGGCTTTTTTTGTTTTGGCAAAGTACAGTTGTAACTCAAGTCCAGTTCTCTAAGGCCTTTTCAGGCCGTGAGTGAATAATCCTATTTGAACTGGGGACACTCCACCCGGACAAGCA
>NC_137884.1:24133759-24143759 GCF_963924005.1 Protomyctophum bolini | reverse complement strand
CTTTTTTTTTGCCAAAGGATGATCATGGCGGCTCCAAACTGTCGTTTGTGACGTTCCGACAGAGGTTGAATGGTTGCAGGTACTGTTTGTGACGTTCCGACAGAGGTTGAATGGTTGCAGGTACTGTTTGTGACGTTCCGACAGAGGTTGAATGGTTGCAGGTACTGTTTGTGACGTTCCGACAGAGATTGAATGGTTGCAGGGACTGTTTGTGACGTTCCGACAGAGATTGAATGGTTGCAGGTACTGTTTGTGACGTTCCGACAGAGGTTGAATGGTTGCAGGTTCTGTTTGTGACGTTCCGACAGAGATTGAATGGTTGCAGGTTATACTGTTTGTGACGTTCCGACAGAGATTGAATGGTTGCAGGTACTGTTTGTGACGTTCCGACAGAGATTGAATGGTTGCAGGTACTGTTTGTGACGTTCCGACAGAGATTGAATGGTTGCAGGTACTGTTTGTGACGTTCCGACAGAGATTGAATGGTTGCAGGTACTGTTTGTGACGTTCCGACAGAGATTGAATGGTTGCAGGTACTGTTTGGGGGAATTGTGATTTGGTGTTGAGTGCCCGTCCATCGGTCATTAACCCATTTTGACCCGAGGACGATTCTACTAAATGTCTTCTTACTGTAAATCATGACAGTTTTCTGAAAAACCTCATGTTTCTATACGTCAGTCGTTCTCAAACTATTTAGATAGATCTTTATTTGTCATTGCAACGTGTACAACGAAATTAAAAGTGCCAACCAATCAGTGCATTATATCACAAAACAACATACTCTATACAAGCTAAAACAAAACACACATGACTTCTTGTTATTGCACAACCCCAGCAGCACTAATGCACACACATGTAATTTCATCTGTTATCGCACAACAAACCCTTATTGTACTTTAAGATATAGCAGATTTAAAAAGGTGTCGCAGCAACAGATCATTTTTTAGCAGCATTGAGTGCAACTATACCGCTGTGGGATAGAAGCTGTTACTGAATCTGTTGGTCTTGGACTTGATCACTCTGTACTAATGTCTCTGTACTAATGTCAAGGACAGTTTTATGAAATTGGCCGCCGACCCCCGTCTGAAAATCTGTTGTTCCAGGGACTTCTCCAGGAGATTTGCGTTAAAACTGGACTGGGCAATAACAGCTGGCCAGCCTCGGCCATGGCTGGCTCCGCTTCTGGTGTAACAACCCAGCTGTGCAGCTGAAAGAGCCAGAGTCAAGCGTAGGCGGTAATGAAGTAACAGCAGCAGAGCATATGGGGTTTCAGGAGCCCAATGGCTGCTGGCACAAAGGACTGTCCAAGTGCTGTGGCTTTGTGGTGTGGTGTGCTGGGCGAGGGTGTGTGTGTGTGTGTGTGTGTGTGTGGGTGTGCATGTGGTGTGTGTGTGTGTGTGTGTGTGTGTGTGTGTGTGTCTGTAGCCTATGCCACAGGGACTTATAGTCCCAATCCAACCCTTGATGCCGAGTTCCAAGCAGGGATGCATTGTTGGCCAGCGTGTTTACAGTCTATATTATGGCATCACTCAGCCTGGGCTTGAACCCCGACCTCCCAGTTTCACTCCAACCATAAGGCCACTGAGCCTCAGTGCCATGCATCGATAGACCACACCAACCATAAGGCCACTGAGCCTCAGTGCCAGTCATCGATAGACCACACCAACCATAAGGCCACTGAGCCTTAGTGCCAGTCATCGATAGAGTGTGAATAAGTTATGATCTGTATACTGTATTCTCTGCAGCATGCGACCTGACCAGAGGTACAGTACACTGAGGAGAGAGACACTGGTGTCTACATAATTGACCAGAAAGAGACATAGGTACGGTCAGCTGGGGCATTACGGCCACTGTGGCTTCAGGCAAAGCTGTTTTTTTTTGAGGGGCACAATTAAGGCCAAACTGAGGGGAAAACGACGGCCATGGCCTTCCTTCGTGGGCCCCTTGAAATTCCTGCCCTGTTGTTCCTCACTCAATAATTCTCTCCCTGACATGAATGGTAAATGGTGCATTTTATATATAGTGAGAGAAAAAAGTACTGCCGAAGCAGACAACCCGCAGCACTCGCTCTGTGTTGGCCTTCCTCAGCGTTGTGACAAGACACAACAGGAAGTGTGGTATTTATGTATGAGATACAATCAAATGTAATTGAACACAAGCGTCAACTGTTATACACATTATCAATAAGAAGACTATTTATGGTACCAAGACAGGATGACAATCATGTGCCAACCGGGCCGAAGCACGTACTGTACGTTGTCACGTGAAAAGGACATGAGTGCTGGCATCTTCTTCACACATTCACACACCGACAGCAGAGGGAACCTGCATGCATTGCACCAACATGGGGTTGTAGAGTGTCTTGCTCAAGGACACTTCAACACTAACCCCAAGGGGTCAGATATAGGGATCGAACCGGGAACCTTCCATTTCCACCTCCTTTGCCATTTCCACCTCCATGGTTTAGTCTTTCTCCCTCTCCCCTTCTCTCTTTCTCTCTCTGTCCCTGTCCTCTACTTTCTCTCTCTCTCGTTTCTCTCTCTCTCTCGTTATAGATATTGGAATGCTCTAATTGCGATCGTTGGTGTCCGGGTTGGATGTTGATTGATCTGAAAGGTCACTGATTGGTCATTCACAGGGCATGCACATTCCATCCTGGAAGCTATCCAGTGTACTTACTTTCCTAATTGGTTCCCTCTGACGGTGTCACCTCTCCTTGTTCTATCTCTACAGTACATCCCTTTTTCATTCTCACCTACAGTATCTGTAATATCTCCCTCCCTCTCTCATCTTTTTCTCCTGTAGTATTATAATTGGTTACTGACTGACTGACTGACAGACACTGAGTGACGCACTGAGTGAGTGAGTGACTGACTGACTGACTGACTGACGGACTCTCTGACTGACTGACTAACTGACTCACTGACTGACGGACTGACTGACTGACTACCTGACTGACTGACTGACTGACTGACTACCTGACTGACTGACTGACTGACTGACGTACTCACTGACTGACTGACGGACTGAGAGACTGACTCTTTACAGATACACAACATTGTCCCATCCTGAGCAAAGGATGTTTTGCGAAAGTGGCAACACAAAACTCCTCTTTAATTAACTGGAAGAAACGTCTGCAGGTATAGACCGGCAGGCTCTAGGGTGCAGGGCGGCCATCTGTCTGTGACCGTGTTGGGTATTATACCTTTGTGGGTCCCTGGATGTTGAGTTAGTTGCCATGGCAGGCCTTAATGGGGCATGTATGAATCCACACGGTGCTACAATTACATGCACTGATGGGACGTCATGGCCCCACACACATGCACAATCAATAGCGGATTCAGATTCAGAGTGTTATCAACCCATATCAACCAGTAGGTTATACTTATCAAGACCATATTATAATGGAGCCAGTGGGCGCTACTGGAGCGTGCTGTGTGCGTGTGCGTGCGTGTGCGTGCGTGTGTGTGTGCGTGGCCTGAAAAGGTTGAGAATAACAGCTGCAGATGAGTGGCACTGTAAGTGCATGTCATACAGTACAGTACACACATACAGGCAGGGGGACGGAGATGGAGGAAGCAGCTGGATGTTGTCCTGGTGATGAACCCCCCCCCCTCTCATCCACTCTGTGATGAGCTAGCAGGGATAAGGAGCACCCCCCTCCCTCCCCTCCCCTCCTAGCACACCACAGAGCTACGTGGACAGTCCTTTGTGCCAGGCAGCAGCCATCATCACTCAGGCTCCACAAACAAGCTGCCTGACCCCCATATTATGTTCTGTTCTGTTGCTACGATATACGTACTATAGGGGGCAGTGGTTCCCAAACTTTCTCATGTCAAGAAGAACCCCCACATTGACACTATAATTAGCCCGCGGACCCCCATTTGAAAAGATATATCGCATAGGGACCCCCATATAAGAGAAGATTTTTATGGGTCTATAGCCATTTAATTTCAAGGACCCCCAGACATGCATGACATGCATTAGTCTACTACAGACCCACCTTTAAGCCATTTAGGCCTGACATCGAAATAAAAAAGGTCTTCTGAAAGAATATATATTCAAAGATTTGTGCCGTATTTTCACGATAAAAAAAAAATAGCAGACCTATATACAAGCTCGTAGCGCGCCACTCGGTGGCGTGCTACGAGCTTGTAGCAGAGCTTGTAGCAGAGGGCGCAAGTACTGTGGTCGGCTGCATATGTATGGTATGCATGGTATAGTATGTAGGCCTGTCCTCGGAGGTCCCTGATTGACTGTTGATGGTGACGTAATTAAGATATGTTTCAATGGTGGCTGGGTAAAACGTAACTAAGGTACGTTTGGTGATCGGCTGGGTATGTACTGTATGTCGTTGGTGATCCACCTGAACTGAAGCCACACCCACAGCTGTTGTTGTGTGATAAAGAGGGAGGGGTTAGGGGAGGAGTGATGATATTGTGATGCCACTGTGTCATGTCTATTTCGATCTGGGCCGTTTTAATCAAAGGCTTTCAGGAAGAAACCGGAAATTCACAGAGGGAAGTCATATTTCAACATTCTATTAGATTAGACTTAGAGAAATGTTAACTCCATAGACACCTACAAAACTGTACAAAAATCACAGCACTCCATCTTTAATTATTCATTTACACAGTATGTAAATTATTCAGGGCCAGTGTAAGATGTCTGGTGTTAAACTCGACTTTTTTATGTTTTTGGTTCTTAAAGGGAAACTTCACCCTTTTCAAAAAGAATAATATTTTAATGATGTTTAGAACATTTAGAACACTTTCCTGGGGGTCTTTAAGTGTGTAATATATGTGGTTTTAGATATTTTAGATGTTAGCAGTGAGCCTGTTGTCTCTGATGTCATGGACACTGGGCTCACTTCCTTCCTGGACTTAATGTTGTCTCAGTAAGACAGCCCTTCCCCCTCTCCACAAGGAGGAGCAGTGCACCAAAGCATTATGGGAATTGTAGTCCAGGAAGGAAGTGAGCCCAGTGTCCATGACATCAGAGACACTGGGCTCACTGCTAAAATCTAAAATATCCAAAACCACAAATTACACACAATTACACACAAGACTCCCAGGAAAGTGTCCCTTTAATGACTCTCCTCTTATCTGTAGCCTATACCTATCGTGTGTTTCATGCCGGTTGCGTGCATGCGTGTGTGTGTGTGTGTGTGTGTGTGTGTGTGTGTGCGTGTGTGCTGACTTATCACGATTTATCCTGAGTCGTGCCCCACTGGGGAACCAGATGCTCCCTGGGCACGGACACGCACGCACACACGCACACATGCACACATGCTCACACCACGCTCCCAAGACACATGACCGCGTGCACACACACACACACACACACACACAACACACATACAGTACATGCATTCTCTCTCTCCTGTCTATTTTAGATGATTTATGTGCCTGTATTCTTTTATTTTTAGATCAATTACTCTCTCTCTCTCTCTCTCTCTCTCTCTCTCTCTGCTTCTCTCCTCTGTCTCTCTCCCTTTCTTCAACCCCCACACCCACCCACAGGCGTGCGCAAATATGTCGCCGGCTAGAGTTTCCTTCTGTGCTTTGGCGACATTATCCATATACAGGAGGCATCTCCTCTGTTTGTTATGCAGACGGTATTATGTCCTGCTGGTGAAACCCATACAACCATGAAAACTGCTCTCGTTTAGTTATCTGTTTAAAGGAGAATTCCATACTAAAAGGCTTTCTTACCTTTCTTTGAGTTGTTACGTCCCCACCAAAGAGGTCCAGGTGTTATTTTGTGCAAAAGCTCCTTATTGGCTGTTTCCCCTACCATAAGCCCTAAATGAATTGCATAGAATTGAATGGGAATTGAATGGGGCTATGGGGTGTTGTGCTAATTCGCTTATTTCGCTAATTCGCTTATTGGGGACGTAACAACTACAAAGAAGAAAGGTAAGAAAGCATTCTAGCATGGAATTCTCCTTTAAGATCGGACACGTCTAGTAATTCTCTATACAATAGAGAACCGGAGTCTGACATCAATAATACAGCTAGAGGGTGCTGCTGAGTCCACAGGTTCATGTGTTTATTTATTTGCATTATAAACCCCATGGGGGGGGGGGGGGGATCTTAGATCGCCTCATATAACACCTGTGTTTGGAAAATGAACAAATCATCCCGGAGTGTTCACTCATATGGAAATGAGGCATAAGCCATCTCCATAATAAGTATACACTGTAATCCATAAGTCAAATGCAGAGACAGTTTGTTTATTTGTGGACCTGCACACGTCTTTAAGATGACCCGATGGATGTTATTCTCCACAGAGAAGGTTCTGGAACGAGGTGTTGTTGAGCGAACGACGTCAGGACTCCGGCACTCTAGTAAACTCTAGTAAAAACTGAAATGCTCATAACAGACAGACAGACTGACTGACTGACTGACTGACTGACTGACTGACAGAGGAAGAAAGAGGGTTTTGGGGGAAAGAAATAGAGATTCCATTATATGGAGAGAGAGAGAGAGAGAGAGAGAGAGAGAGAGTTTTTTCTGAGAGAACTGGCTGCATGTGTGCGTGTGCGCGTGCATGTGCGCGACTCTGCGTGCGTGCGTGCGTGCGTGCGTGCGTGCATGCGTGGTGGCAAGTCTTCTGTCTCTCTATTTTTCAATCCGTTAATCTCTCTCCATCACTGGCTCTCTCTTCTCCTCTGTTCTTTGTTAAGGAGTTCAGATGCTGTTGCTTGGAAACTAACTTCATGAGCTGTTCTCTTCTGGACACAACACAACTATACATACAACACAACAAGTACACACAAGTTTCAGATGTTCTTCTTACTATGCTTTTGCTTCTAGTAAAGCCAGTTGCGGACATTTGCGAACGCCCCTCTGTCGTGGTCTAAAACTATACTTTATTAAAACAACTAGTACTGCTAGTTGTTGGAAAAATAGTGGTGGTGGCAGCAGGATTTGAACCCAGTAGGAGGTGTGAATTCTAATGATTATACCAGCGTACTCTCTACTGAGTTAGTTGGC
The DNA here is from genome assembly GCF_963924005.1 of Protomyctophum bolini. Classification (NCBI taxonomy): domain Eukaryota; kingdom Metazoa; phylum Chordata; class Actinopteri; order Myctophiformes; family Myctophidae; genus Protomyctophum; species Protomyctophum bolini. The sequence continues at coordinate 24,136,761 of NC_137884.1, read as the reverse complement.
TGCCAGAATTGGTTTTGTATAGCTGTACAGTACTAGAATGTGAGAATGCGTAGAGTCTAGAATGACGGGTTTGTGGTATACTGTACCCCTCTTGTTTTGGCCTCGCATTTGTGTTTGATTTCCCTCGCCTCCTTATTACCGACCCCCCCCCCCTTGAGATGCAGCATCTCGTTTTAGAGGGGTCCTTAGAGGGGGTCCTTAGAGGGAGGGGTCCTTAGAGGGGGTCCTTAGAGGGGGTCCTTAGAGGGAGGGGTCCTTAGAGGGAGGGGTCCTTAGAGGGGGTCCTCGGGCACAACACAATGAATACAGTATACAAAACAATACATCAAACACAACAATACACTTACATCAACAAAACATTGATGCTCTCCAATCCACTGAAAACACTACATCAAGACCAGAAGCAAACTGCACTGAAACACCTTACAAAATACTAATAATAGTGACACTAAAAATGATAATAAAACAAAAAAAGATAAAAAAGAATAACCAAGCATTAAAGTACACACCTCTCCCCAAACAATAAATAAATAAATCAAATCAATTAATTGGGGTGGCCATAAGGCCTTTTAAACTGAAATGCACGTCTCCCAATTTAATTAGATGTTGTGCATGGGTACGGAAAAATACATTAAAATTAACCTTCACACCTGAGTTTTGTTCCCATTACCTTGATTTGTTTGTGTTTTTAAATCCTGTTTGTCATCATTGGTAAATTAGCTACAAGTAACAGAGTGTTTCCACATTGCAGTATTGATCGTAGAGTACTTTTACCACCACATCGCATTGCCTCTGTCGAGTGGAAATGAACCTCATCATTATACAGTTATACATTAGGGCGGCTGTGGCTCAGGAGGTAGAGCAGGTCGTCCAATGATCCCTGGGTCGGCGGTTCGAATCCCGGCTCCTCCTGTCCACATGTCGAAGTGTCCTTGGGCAAGACACTGAACCCTACATTGCCTCCAATGAGTCGGTCGGTGTGAGCTCGCCACCATTGGTGTGTGAATGTGGGAAGTGAGGACGCTGGCGTCGACTGTTCGCCGCTTCACCTCCCAATGTATGAATGAATGAACCATTGTAAAGCGCTTTGAGCACTTGGAAAAGCGCTATAGAAATGCAATTCATTATTACAGTATGTCAAAAACTCAAATAGCAAAAGCAAAAGTGGTCTTCTTTGTACTATATGTTTGTGTGGCTGCCAGTGTGACTGCAACGTGAGACTCGTGGGGTTTAGAGTTTAGAGTTTTATTGGTCTGTGGCGTAGTGCATATATCAAACTATAGAAATGTACTGTTGTACTATTGAAATGTAAAAGTTTCAGTGCCACACCATGGCGTCTATAGGGGCCGCTACACTAATAATCCACTGCCTTTGCCGTGTTCGTCGCCTCAAACATGACACATCTCCCAGCGGCACTCCTACATTTCTCAACTCATGCTGCATTCACTGTGACAAGACTGTGACACCAGTGAAGAGGAGGAGAGAGTGCAGGGGTATGGTGTGTGTGTGTGTGTGTGTGTGTGTGTGCGTGTGCGTGTGCGTGTGTGTGTGTGTGTGTGTGTGTGTGTGTGTGTGTGTGTGTGTGTGTGTGTGTGTGTGTGTGTGTGTGTGTGTGTGTGTGTGTGTGTGTGTGTGTGTGTGTGTGTGTGTGTGTGTGTGTGTGTGTGCGCTTCTATACTATCGGTATAGCCGCCGAATATGACGAAGACGCTGTTACTTGTACCGGCGTGTGTGTGTGTGGGTATTTATTTGTAAGGGATTTGCTGACTGCAGCACCTTGTACATATTTGTGTCCTTGTGTATTGTATCTCTTATATAAATGATTAATGTGTGGTGCGTGTGTGTGTGTGTGTGTGTGTGTGTGTGTGTGTGTGTGTGTGCGTGCGTGTCTTTACAGTAAATGCCAGGTTGCCAGATCCTTCCCACCAAACTCAACCTTTCCCTCTGGTTCCCCTCCACCCATGCACCTCATTGCTTGCATCCAATCACAGGGCTCGTTACAGAAACCATGTCACACATTCTGAATGGCTGCCATGCCTATAAAGGGCTTTACATAACACGCCACGACAGAATAGTTGATCTCATAACAAAGGACATACTGCGCTCCATTGTCGTCACCGCTAAACCCCTTATCCCTAAACTTCTTTGCCTTTTTTTTTGGTACTATTTTGAAAAACATTTTTGAATAGTTCAACTAGCCAATCTACGTTGACACGTTGTGAGCTTGTAGACTGAAGCACTGCAGAGAAAACTGTTGCGTCCTTTCTTCGTCCTTTTTTTTCAAACTTGACTACGGTGGCGGTGGTCTCAAAAACATAAGGGAAACTTTGACAGGAAAAGATATACGCTCACCGTATAGAAAAATAAGTAAAACTCCTTAGACTGAGACTTAGAAAGATATTTTGTATTTTATTTTATCATGCTCTTATGGCGCTCTGTGCTCATGGTGCAATTAAAATGCATACATTTCGGTCCTCGGACCTTCGTCAGGCTACAGCTTGTAGACTGGCCATTTTAACTATTCAAAAATGTTTCTCAAAATAGTGTAAATAATAAAAAAAAAGGCAAGAAGTTTAGGCATAAGGGGTTTAGCGGTGACGAAAATGGAGCCCACAGTATCCAAACATTTTCTGTGAGAATGTACAAACAAACCTTCCATGTTTCAACTCTGTACTGAAAATCCTGAAATCTTTGCACATCTCTCTGCTAACACACCAGATGTTGTTGTTGTCGTCAATGAAGAGAACAGATCAGTTTCCATTCTTGAAGTGGCCTGAATGCACCTTTGATTCTAGCTTAGAAGAAGCCTTTATGAAACAAAGTAATTAAACACCCAACAAAAAATGTGCAATCTTTCCACTATCGGTAGCCGCCAAATATGACGACGATGCTGTTACTTGCACAGTACCCCTGACGGGTGTGTTGGTATTTGTCCGGTATTTGCTGATTGCATTCTGTACAGCACCTTGTAAATATTTGTGTCCCCGGCTTGTATTGTATCT
>NC_137884.1:24076259-24128759 GCF_963924005.1 Protomyctophum bolini | reverse complement strand
TATGAAAGTTGACCACTGGCATCTCAATAAAGGCAAACTGAGATGAATCCTGACTTTTATTGGACTGAGTTTGGCTGGCTGTTGATTTGTGTCACGGACGACACCCTGAGAACAGTACATTGAATGCCATTGACAATGAATGGCCAGCTTTGAGTGTTTGTACTGAACACAAACATCGAAGACGAGTGTGATTTCATGTTTATATAATTATATTTGTCACGTGCGTGCAGTCAAGAAGTGGAGCTCTGTCTCCAGCACTCCTTGACCTGCAGTGAGAGCACAGCCTGTCCTCTCTGGGGACGTTTGTCTGTCGTATGTTGGCTTGAATGCTGCGCTCACTGAGTCTGTACAGTGTTAAGGTCTTTCTCACTCTGCCATGGAGTATTGTCTATTCAGGGCTGTCTGTCTGTCTGTCTGTCTGTCTGTCACCCTCCATCTCTTCCCTCCTTTTAACCTTTTTGAAGGGCGCTATATAGCCCCTCCTACGTATATCTTAGCTTTTTGTGCGATGTAGCGATGATTTGATTGGCTGAGCAACGTGTGTGTATACCCCATAGCGATGATTTGATTGGCTAAGCACGGAATGTGATGTATGATGATAAGAGCCCCCCTCACTGATTTCCTTTTTTTATTTTTTTGAGTGGTGCAACCACTCCAAGGAACAGCAATGTCCGTGTCCACCTATGTGACCACCTATGTGACCTTAACCTACCTACCTATGTGACTATGAGCACCAGTATGACTATGAGTACCAGTAGGGGCGCTGTTGTGCCAGAAACAGAGAGAGAGAGATAGTGCTGCACTGTTGCCTGCTAATGAGAGAGAGAGAGAGAGGAGTTGCACCACTCAGTTCACACGGGTTTTACACCATGTGGCAAATAAAATGTTTCTATGGAACTCCACGGCCATTGAGTGAGAGATATCTTTTTTTTGAGGGGTGCAAGCCCCGCCTATATCCAGCTTTTCGTCCCGTCACGTCTCACATTTGCCATTGACAATGAATGGAAAGTGTACGTCATTATGTGCCTGAAATATGGCGTATATTTGTGGCAACACAAACATTATATTATGCCTTATGTAGACGAGCAAATCCAGTTGTCATCTTACATGATCGTGGTGAAAAGATGAGTTTAAAAAAAACCATTGTATCATCATGGCTAAAAGATAATAACATAAGGCCTATATTCATTTTTTCGGGATGATGGATTACGACAAGAGCGCCCCTCACTTCACACAGGTGTGATTTAACTTGAGCGCTGAAGTTACTAAGTTGAGCGCCGATAACCTTTGAATCTTTTGACGGACGCTAGCCCTTATGTGGCAGCCAAGTCTATGGAAAAAAAGTAGTTTGAAAAAAAAAAGAAATAATAATAATACACCAAATACACCTGTTGAAGTGAGGGGCTCATGGGGCTCAGGGGCTTTCATTTCTCATGTCATATGAAAGCATGGAATCATATAGCTTCCACCAGTTCTGTGGACTCTAACATTACACCTACAGTAGCTACACCGAGTGCCGCGCTACGAGCTTGTAGGTCTGCTATTTTTGAAAAAACGTGAAAATGTGGCGCAAATCTTATGAATAATATTCTTTCAGAGCGAACGTTTTAACTCAAACATCTATGCTTCTATCTATACATGTACTTTTTGGGGTCTGTGAGAGCCATATTTAGAACAGAAAATGTCTATGAGTGCATTTAAGTTATTTCATTGTGTGTACTATATTGAAGGACATTTCTTGATTACACATTTTGTGCAGCCTGAGTCTTAACTGAGTTAATAGAGCCAATTAAGAATTCAGCCTATTGGAGCAGAAGCCAGCAAGCCAGTTAATTCAGTGTGCATTATAAGCAGCAGGGTTTTAGTTAGTTCAGAGCTGGAAGCCTGAGAGCAGCTACAGTTTTTTTGACCCACTTTGGAAATACTAAACCACGTTGGAAAATATTAAGACACTTCAGAAACCGTACTAGACCATTTTAGAATTGTTTTTGAACACCTTTTTTTTGTATCACATGTTGTTTGTTGTTCAGTACACTTTTTGTCAAGTAAAACGTTAAACTACAATGGACGTGTGGACGTGGATTATTTTTTGGAGTCAAGCTTACTGCTTCACAGGCTTTGGAACCTACAGGGTCCTTGACATGAAATATTGAGCACCACTGATACAGAAACATGAGGTTTTTCAGAAAATTGGCCTTGGCTTGTGCACAGACAGGAACAGAACACACATGTCCTGACTCACTCTGTGTGTCTCTCTCTCTCTCTGTGTGTGTGTGTGTGTGTGTGTGTGTGTGTGTGTGTGTGTGTGTGTGTCTGTAGGAGCGGGTGGAGTATCTCTTCCTCATCATCTTCACCGTGGAGGCGTTCCTGAAGGTCATCGCATACGGCCTGCTGTTCCACCCCAATGCCTACCTGAGGAACGGCTGGAATCTGCTCGATTTCATCATCGTGGTCGTAGGGTGAGCAGAGAGAGAGAGGGAGAGAGTGGGGGGGAGAGGGAGAGAGGGAGAGAGAGGGATGGAGCTGGTGTAGTAGCACCAGCCGAGCTGTGTGGTTCGGTTGGCTGTGATAGTTCTGCTTTTGTGGGAACAGAGATTTAGGTACACAGACCAACCCTGTGAAAATACAACCAACACAACTGTGTTTAATTGGCACATTGTATTGACAAAATGTGGGTCAAAACATCAGTAATCTGTGCGCGAGGACCCACAAATCACTCATTGGGCGGGCTCTACTCTTACCAGGACTTTGCAGGCAGTCAATGTCTCCTGAGGTATCCTGAGGTCAACGGGGCTTCGGGTCTACCAACATCATACCCCTCACTCAGACGACCCAGCCGGGGTTGATCAAATCCCGACTTACGTCCCAGTATAGCTACCCTCGATCAGACCCACTAGGGGAAAACCAGGGCCACACAATCCGTTGGAACCACTCCAGAACTACTCTGCCGGGACTGGGAGGTACGCTTCTGGCGCATGGAAGGACTAGGCTCTGTGGGTTGACTCCTGTCCGGGCCCCTCCTACGTCTCACCAGTTCCACTCCTGCTCTCACCAGGCCCAGGACCTGTGCGTTGCACGAGAGTCCCAGCACCAGACACTTCATTCAGGAGTGGTTTGGCAATGGTTCCGCAGGGCAATGGTGCTGCGGCTCCGTTTGCTGCTTGCATGGCCCTCCTAAATGCCTCACCGAGGGTTGTTGGGCTTCCTCCTCACGGAGGACACAGGCTGGGGCGCTAACCCATACTGCTCACCCGGGGTGCCGTCTACATTCCGGCTGTCACCCGTCTCTCCGGTGGTCACCAGACTATACCTGGTTGTCACATAGTCTATTCCTATGAGTCACTATAAATACATAGCATGGATGCACCTGAGGACGTATCCTCAGTGATGTAACAACCTAGCTGTGGCCAGACGGCTTGTTCCAACCTGATATACTGTAACAGCCACTAACAGTTTACTACGATGTCCTCATCCATGGCTTAGAATGTCGATACAGCCCCAACCCTCTCCCTCCATAGTATAGATTTCGCGGCTGCCCTGAATCCACTTTGATTCTGCATCTAAATTCTGCTTCGGTTAAACCGATCACTCTGTGAAACAATGTCGAGTCAACCAAGGTAGTGGTTGTGAGAACTCTCTGGGCCAGCAAGCATTTCCATTTAGACAGTCTGACACACACACGCACGCAAACACGCACGCACACACACAGAGGCACACACGCACGCACGCACGCACGCAGAGGCACACACGCACGCACGCACGCACGCAGAGATTGTGCAGAGAGATATGATATGATATGATATATGATATGATATAGTACTTTATTGTCAGTTCACACTGAAATGTGTCTTGCGACACAGCAGCCATGTATGCAGAACACATATACAAACACAAAGAACAGGACAATTTACATACATAAAGACATGAGCAATATCCACCGCTTAGATTATCCTGTGGCTACTACATCTCCTGATTAAGCCTCAAGGTCGACTGGTAGACAAAGGACCTCTTTAGTCTGACCTTATTGTATGCTGGTACACCATATCTAAATAAGGTAAACTCATTCATCTGATGAATTGATAATGACGGTGTTGCTGTTGATTGGTCGACAGGTTGTTCAGTGCCATTCTGGAGCAGGCCACTAAGGGCGACGGAGCCACGCCCATCGGAGGCAAGGCGGCGGGCTTTGATGTTAAAGCTCTGAGAGCGTTCAGAGTCCTCCGGCCGCTGAGACTGGTGTCTGGAGTCCCCAGTAAGTGATATGATATGATAGTACTTTATTGTCAGTTCACACTGAAATTTGTCTTGCGACACAGCAGCCAAGAATGCAGAACACATATACACACATTTGACAAAGAACAAGACAATTTACATACATAAAGACATGAAGACAAGAGCAATATCCACCGCTTAGATTATCCTGTGGCTACTACAGTACAACTCCTAATTAAGCCTCAAGGTCGACTGGTGGACAAAGGACCTCTTTAGTCTGACCTTATTGTATGCTGGTACACCATATCTCCTTCCTGAAGGTAGCAACCTATATTATCCATACAACACATGCTTAGTATTAGAGGTGATATTCCTTGCTAACCTTAGGATGCTGTTATCGATGTATAAAGTTTCTGAAGTTGAACAATCTTTGAACAACACTTCAGAAACGTTATACATCCACGTATACACACTGTGTGTGTGTGTGTGTGTGTGTGTGTGTGTGTGTGTGTGTGTGTGTGTGTGTGTGTGTGCGTGTGCGTGTGCGTGTGCGTGTGCTTGTTTCTTTTGATACATAATAACTACAGTACTTAGTTATTACCCTTGACTCTATAGTCCACAATTGCCTTTTCCTCTGATCTTGCACTTTATAAGACGCAGGTGCTCCTTTGAGAACCAGCTCCAAAACAGTGATGTGCACCTCTGGATATGAAATATAGAATATAACGATGAATACAGAGATACATGGTTGCAGCATCGATATGTACAGTAACCCTATCCTGTGTGTGTGTGTGTGTGTGTGTGTGTGTGTGTGTGTGTGTGTGTGTGTGTGTGTGTGTGTGTGTGTGTGTGTGTGTGTGTGTGTGTGTGTGTGTGTGTGTGTGTGTGTGTGTGTGTGTGTGTGTGTGTGTGTGTGTGTGTGTGTGTAGGTCTACAGGTGGTGTTAAACTCCATCATTAAAGCCATGGTACCTCTTCTCCACATTGCCCTGTTGGTTCTGTTCGTCATCATAATCTACGCCATCATCGGACTGGAACTGTTCATGGGCAAGATGCACAAAACATGTTACTACTCAAAGAGCGGAGTCAAAGGTAACGCACACCATATTATGTGACCAAATTTGACTGAGAGACTGCCATTGGATGTTTTTGAATTTTTGTTTTTTCATGTCATATGAAAGCAGGGAATCATAGCTTCAAATTGACATATTGGTTGTTGAGTTTGACCCACCAGTTTTGGAGATATGGCTTACAGAGTAATGTCTTGCAGAAAACAGCGAGTTGAGAAAAGAGGCTTGAAAGGTTAACTTCTGTGGTCTCTTAACATTGCACCTAGCTACATGTTTAAGCATTTATGCACGCACTGTCAGGAACACCTCAGTATTTGGACCCGTGTGCAGAATAACCCAACAACCCAACAACGAGCTTGCACTCAAGCACTCTTTTATTTAAACTCAGAAAACCCTCCCAGGGCAAATATAACATAAACTCACGTTCTCGGGAAACACAGCATTATAATCGAGCAACGCAACCTAATATACCTCCAAACTCTTAATTAACCAAAGTCTATGGCTGCAGTCTAACCAGTGATCCCACACAGGGGTAAGGGGTCGACACTATGCCAGTCTAACCAGCGATCCCACACAGGGGTAAGGGGTTGACACTATGCCAGTCTAACCAGTGATCCCACACAGGGGTAAGGGGTTGACACTATGCCAGTCTAACCAGCGATCCCACACAGGGGTAAGGGGTTGACACTATGCCAGTCTAACCAGTGATCCCACACAGGGGTAAGGGGTTGACACTATGCCAGTCTAACCAGCGATCCCACACAGGGGTAAGGGGTTGACACTATGCCAGTCTAACCAGCGATCCCACACAGGGGTAAGGGGTTGACACTATGCCAGTCTAACCAGCGATCACACACAGGGGTAAGGGGTTGACACTATGCCAGTCTAACCAGCGATCCCACACAGGGGTAAGGGGTTGACACTATGCCAGTCTAACCAGCGATCCCACACAGGGGTAAGGGGTTGACACTATGCCAGTCTTAACCAGTGATCCCATACAGGGGTAAGGGGTTGACACTATGCCAGTCTAACCAGTGATCCCATACAGGGGTAAGGGGTCGACACTATGCCAGTCTAACCAGCGATCCGACACAGGGGTAAGGGGTCGACACTATGCCAGTCTAACCAGTGATCCCACACAGGGGTAAGGGGTCGACACTATTTTGGCATCACTGCACTGGCTTCCGGTTGTTTTTAGGATTGATTTTAAAATTATTTTACTTGTCTATAAAGCTCTCAATGGTCTCGCACCTTCCTACCTACATGACTGCCTGCCTAAATATGTCCCAAACCGCCCCCTAAGGTCTTCCACTGCCGGCCTGCTCGCTTTGCCAAAAAAAATGGCAACTAAAAAACACGGGGAAGCAGCTTTTTGCTTCTACGGGCCGTCGGTATGGAACAAGCTCCCACTGTACCTTCGTCAGGCAGCCTCTGTAGACATTTTTAAAGCTCAGCTCAAGACCCACTTCTACAACATTGCTTTTAATTGATCTTTTATTTTTTTATTTTTTGTTATTCATGTCCTCACTGCATTACTGCTTGTTTTTAATGTTGTTGCCATGCTTTTCTTTTATCCTCCATTTCTCTGTAAAGCACTTTGAGCTGCATTTCATGTCATGAAAGGTGCTATACAAATAAAGTTTTATTATTATTATTATTATGCCAGTCTAACCAGCGATCCCACACAGGGGTAAGGGGTCGACACTATGCCAGTCTAACCAGCGATCCCACACAGGGGTAAGGGGTTGACACTATATGGCAGGTAAATAAAATGTTGGGGCATGTGGAGTTTGCTTTTGAGTTGCCCAAACTGATATCGCACGGCAGATCCCTTATTTCGTAGACTTTCATATTATGACTATAGTATTAGTCACACTCCACCGTGCTTTGTCCCAAATGGGCAGCCGTAAAAAAGGTAAACTGCCGTTAAACGCCTCGCGCATAACGCGCAGAGCTGCATAACATCATATTACAATAAGAAAATTGTTAGTGGACCGGTTGGGTGGGCCGCGTGCATATGCATGTGTTCCAGGTTGAAAAAAAACAAACATTGATAGCTTAAAACAAATGCACAATAAAGTGCACAAAGAGCGTTTGGCTCAAAGACATTCTTCAGGCATCTCCTGCCTGAGTCTCATGCCTGAAGAAGGTCTTTGACCGAACCGCTGCGTGACCAAAGTGTTCATATTGCACAGTGCAGACGGTGTGCAGGTCTTTATGTGCATTCTTTTCAAACGTTTAGCCCCGGCTTACTCTCTGAGCCTCTAAGACTTTGTCGCTATAATATTTATAGCTACAATCTAAAATGACACGGATGCACTTTCCCTGTTTCAATGGGTTAAGAAGAGTTCAGTCAGGACAACTCAAGAATGGATGGAATATATATTTATTGAATATAAGATGAGCAATACATTTATTATGGTTTGGCGATTATTATTGGATCTGCTTTTTAGGTACTCCGATCAAGCGCATCAGTCCCGACCAAACCATAGGGACTCCGAATCCCCCGTACCTAAACAGTAGATCCAAAACGACAGGTGGTAGCTGGGGTGGAGGAGGAGGGTGAGCAGCAGGTTTGTATACAGCGGCACGCTGATACAGCAGCAGCAAGCTGCAAGCAAGCAAGAAGGCAGAGGAATTATGCAAACCTCCGGTTAAAGTAGCCGGTATGAAGATGGAGTGAGTGTGTGATTGGCTGGAGTGAATCATGTGAATGAGAGCGTGATGCTGAGGCGTCCCCCCAATTAACGGCCAGCAGCGTTCTGCACTGAGGTTCCCTGACTGAACTTCAAGGTTCAAGGTTATCTTTATTTGTCTCCCTTGGGAGAAATTTGTCTTGGAGACAGAGTCACAGCTGCATACAAATAACAGACATGTTCACATACGGAAAGAAAAATCACTGTGGAACACCCAACATACACAAAACAGAGATATTGCACACATTCCCTTGATAAAGTGCAACTATAGTCATTAAAGTGCATTCGGCAATCCCTGATTGAGCATTTTAGTTGACAGGGGAACAAAAGAGTGTTTAAATATATTATATACACATGGTGGAGTTCTATACCTCCTACCGGATGGCATTAGCTCGTACTCTCGGTACAGTACATGCAAGGGGTCAGATACAACTTGCTCTGCACATGTCTACGACGGGCACAAATGCTCGTTTCTCTTATCTTTTCTCCCCTCCGACCTCCCACCAGGACACCTGGCGGAGGAGAAGCCGGCCCCCTGCGCCCCGTCGGGGGCCCACGGGCGGCTCTGCGGCCGCAACGGCACCAACTGCGACGTGGGCTGGGAGGGCCCCAACGACGGCATCACCAACTTCGACAACTTTGCGTTCGCCATGCTCACCGTGTTCCAGTGCATCACCATGGAGGGCTGGACCGACGTGCTGTACTGGGTGAGTCGCCAGCGTGTGTGCGTGTGCGTGTGCGTGTGTACGTGTGCGTGTGCGCGTGCGCGCGCGTGTGTGTGTGTGTGTGTGTGTGTGTGTGTGTGTGTGTGTGTGTGTGTGTGTGTGCGTGTGTGCGTGCGTCCTTTCGTACTTAGCAGAGTTTTGATTGATTAATCAATTGAGGTGTTTATTGAAAATTAACCCATTTAGACCTGACCTCAAAATTTAAAAAAAGAATCTTATAAATCCTCCAGTTTTCGGAAATAAAATATGTTCACGATTTTTCAAAAATAGCAGATCTACAAGCTCGTAGATATGAGCTTGTAGATCTGCTATTTTTCAATAGCTAAATTATAACATAATGTTTAAAACACCAAAAAAGGGGTTCACGTCCAAATGGGTCATGCAATGCATAAAGAAATTACACACATACAATTCTAAAGTCCAAAGGTGTATTTCTATTGTGGTCCTTTGTTTCACAAGAAAGGGGGGGAACAAATGAAACCATAAGTCCAGTTGCTATTCATTCGTGTTTTAGAGAGGACTTATGGGACAGGTCTGCTGCAAAGTACAGTATAAGAAGGTTTCTTCCCTTGAAACTACAAGGTGCAAGCTGGATCTATACCTCTGATGGAATACCTGAAAATATTTATGTACTGAATTATTAATGATCCTGTGAACTACAGACAAAACTTAACCCCGGATTCTCTCTCAAATCCACTGAGCCACCTGAGGTCTTGACTATACAGATATACGGATGTCTTTCTTAAAGGATATGTTCGATCTCCAGGACAATTTAAATACAAATCTTGTCCACGTGATGTTATAGTTTAAAATAGGACTGCCATTTACAGAGATCTCCATATATGGGCATAAAGGGACAAAGACTGACGTACTGTACACAGTGACCTCCATATATTATGGGAAAAAAACACTAACAGATACGGAGAACTCCATTTATTGTCGTAAAGAAGGGGACAAGGACTCTCCACATAGTGGGATTGGCGGTGCTACGTAGGTGTGGAGGGCCTCTAGTAATATCAAAATCCCCAAAACGTGTGCATGTCTTCTAGAAAAAAGTGTTGTGTTTTACCTTGGAAACATATGTCTTTTTTTTAGATTTCCAATTATTTTTGCACAAGCAGCAGTTGGAGAACGATGTATCCATAACTGTACTTACTACTTATGTACACAGTATGTATATGAAACAACATATTTTAAGCCCGTGCTATCTATCCAGCAGCACTTTAATTAACAGGTAAAAAATATGGCACTACATTCAGGTTTAGTTATAGACAACATCACATTTCAATATAGATATACTTCTGTCTTCGGTTTCCTTCCACCGAGTGGAAAACTGTAAGTTATGCAGGATAGTTTGGTGAGCCCGAGTTCATTTTCAAGTGGTCGCTAGTATTTCTTCAGACTGATTGATCAGCTGGTTGATATTATGTTGACGTTAATTTGGAAGGAGGAGGCTGCTGCTGCCATATGCATTTCTAGGGTTGATTCTTCATCTGCCCCCGTGTGTGTGTGTGTGTGTGTGTGCGTGTGTGTGTGTGTGTGTGTGTGTGTGTGTGTGTGTGTTTTCTCTAGTCTATACTGTACCTCTTAGCTGTTACTGTCCCTCTCTATATGCTTCTTCTGTTATACTTCGCACTGTTCTGCATGTACTGTGCACACACACACACACACACACACACACACACACACACACACACTCACACACACACACTGCTGTTTCTAACCACAAACTTTTCTCGTTTACCTTTTCTCTTCCCCCCCCCCCCCCCATTTCTTCTTCTAACACTCTGTTCACATTTCATCCTCCTCTCCGCTCTCTCCCCCCCTCCCTATGTCTCTCTCTCTCTCTCTCTCTCCCTCTGTCTCCCTCTGTCTCTCTCTCTTAGATGCAGGACGCCATGGGTTATGAACTTCCATGGGTTTATTTCGTCTCTCTTGTCATCTTTGGCTCATTTTTCGTTCTCAATCTGGTTCTGGGTGTGTTGAGCGGGTAAGACATGCACTGTGTGTGTGTGTGTGTGTGTGTCTGTGTATGCGTGTGCGTGTGCGAATGCACGTGTGTGCGTGTGTGTGTACTGTTGGCCGCTATGTTTAATGTCTCTGCCAAGTCATGCTGTTTTAGTGCGAGTGCCACCCAGCTCACATGGGACATGAATAATTCTAACCCCGCTCAACACAGACATGAGAGAGAGAGAGAGAGAGAGAGAGAGAGAGATCTGTGTCTCCACGGTAACCATGAAGTGACTCTGGATATTATGGGATGTCTGCTGATTGGTTGGCTGACTCTCTGGTCATCAGTCAGCTCAGCTCAGTGATGATGCGATGTCTACCCATAATGCCTTCCTTCCTTCCACAGCGGAACAGAACTTTCAGACGCAACATGTTTTTTATTATAAAAATGCTCTCTTCTCTTTTTCAGACATACGAGTGATGTTTACGCTGTGAACCGACCGGGGAATTTAACTGAACGTTGTCAATATGTTCTCTCTCCTCTCCTCTCCTCTCCTCTCCTCTCCTCTCCTCTCCTCTCAGGTGAATGATGCCGTAGGGAACACGTGGCCGTGGGTGTATTTTGTCACTCTAATCATCATTGGATCGTTCTTTGTTCTAAACTTGGTTCTGGGGGTGTTGAGCGGGTAAGGGGGGACGTTGAGGAGGGTCCACGCTCCATATATGTCAAACCAACTAACTTCCTCCTCTTCGTGTCCTTATAATTCTCTCCTGTTCTTGTGGCTGAACCCGACGGACATCTGCTTTACTCTGATTCTATTTTCCTATACGCCATAACTTTCCCAGTGTGAACGCAACGCACAACAACATAGGAGAGGCTGGAGAGCTAGGAGAGCTGAAAGGGAGACAGACAGGCACGCACGCACGCACGCACGCACGCACGCAGTTCAGTGTGCATCAGAGCAAACATCTCAGTGAGTCATAGCTGAGCTACAGCCGTCTGAAGCTATACGTGCGTCGTGCCCATCATGTTAGCCTACTTACACGTGCACATACCAGACTTTTAATGTGCATGAGCTCACACAGTATATATATATACACAATATATATACCGTGCATACACACTGCAGATGCTACAGTACAGCACTACGAAACCCATACTGTAAAACGTGACACCGAGTGAGTCAATTATCGGACAAGTTCAAAGGGCCCTGGATGGGCTGACGGGGACCCTCAGAAATGCCACCGCCGATAGACTTTGTAGTTCATTTTCATATCTGAACTCTTTTTATTCATGTATTTACCGGTATAGTATATAGCACCGAAGTCTGACGTCACTTTCAGTAGAGGGCGTCAGTCCCCAGGTTCATGTATTTGTTTAGTTGCATTGAAATCCCCATTGAGGCGATTTTAGATCGCCTCATATAACAACTGTGTTTGAAAAATAAACATGTCACCCCGGCCGCTTCACTCATATGGATATGAAGAATCAACTGACTGAGAGAAAACGCTAATGTTACTGCTGCTGAATTAGTTAGATTTTCGCTAGAAGCAGACTGTATCATATATTAGTGACTGACTGTTGCAAACGATACAGAGACACCTCCCTAACAATAACGCCGAGACAGCTTGTTTATTTTTGGACCACAACGCTTATAGTAGACGATAATAAGATCACCCCATGTTATTCTCCATAGAGAAATTACTTCCGCGAACCAGGGGAATCGTCGGGATGAGCGAGTTACGTCAGGACTTCAGTGCTCTATATGTATGTATTTGGAAGGGATAATTAACAACGAGTCAACGGTCCGTCTGCTCCGTCGAGGCCCACAGTGTTGCTGTCAGGAGGATAAAGTTGGACGTCATATTTTAATCAGCGTTGGTTGGTTTTGACGTATAACTGTAGCAGCATCAGCGGTTCCCAAGCCGAAGGATGCTGCATGCTGCCACGTCTCCTGGACGATAAACAGGAGCGCTGCATCTGTTTACATGATGCCAGCATGCTGGAAGACTGGACCTCTCTCTCTCTCTCTCTCTGTATGTTTCTCTGTCTCTCTGTCTCTCTCTCTTTCTCTCTGTCTCTTCCACTTGTTCTCAACAGGGTTATTTGATGAGACGTGTGTCTGCAGTGTTTACTAACTCTCCGTTTCCCTCCCTGTTCATCTCAATCGCTGGTGTCTCTGTGGTGTCTCTCTCTCTCTCTCTCTCTCGCTCTCTCTCTCTCTCTCTCGCTCTCCCTCTCTCGATCTCCCTCTCTCTCTCTCTCTCTCTCTCTCTCTCTCTCTCTCTCTCTGCGACTCGTTGTGAGCTTGTATAAATCGGCTATTTTCAGCAAGTGTAAAAACACTCATTACGACGGCATCAAGGCCCGCCAAGACAACATTTTAGCCGACTAAATCAACTGTAGATTTAGTCGACTAAAATCTTATGAAATTTAGTCGACTAAAACTAGACTAACACAAAGACATTCCAGGTGACTAAAATGTGACTAAATTTAAACTATTCAAGACTAAAACTAAAATAGAAATTAGCTGCCAAAAACAACACTGCTCTCCCCTCAAAAAATAAATGTAAATATATAATAAAATAATTAATGTGGGGGTGGGGTCACCACCGCTAAACCCCTTATCCCTAAACTTCTTTGCCTATTTTTTACTATTTTGCAAAACATTTTTGAATATTTAAAATGGCCAGTCTACAAGCTCACAACGTGTCAATGTATTCTACAAATGTCTTCTAAATAATGACAGTTTTCTGGAAAAAACCCTATGTCGTTCTCAAACATTTTCATGTCAAGGACCCCCAAGATTTTATAATATGTAATTGGCCGCCGACCCCCATCTGAAAATGTGGTGTTCCAGGGACCCCCCCAGAAGCAAAGATTTGAGTTAAAAACTTTGGCTCTGAAAGAATATATAATTATATTAAAAGATTTGCACCACATTTTCACGATTTTTCAAAAATAGCAGACCTACAAGCTCGCAGTGCGGCACTTGGTGCCGCGCTATGTGCTTGTAGATCTGCTATTTTTCAATGGCTAAAGTATAACAATGCTTAAAACACAGAAAAGGGGTTCCCGCCCCAAAATTGAGAAATAACATCCCTGGTTGAAAATAATTGAGTATCCAACAATAAGTCCAGTATGTACAGTACACAGTGTATTGTGTAGCCTACTTTATAATGGTATTGTACTGTAAGTCACAATGTTGTCTTTATACATGACTATATTTACATTGTACGTATACTTTTATACTTTGTAACATAACTTTGCATGACATTGTACTCTGTCACATGACAGAGTACAGAATTCACCCCCAAATTATTTTCCCAAGCCAATAATTTGATGACCAGCAGTGTTTCCCTATATGGAGACACAGAGATGACCAGCAGTGGTTCCCTATGGAGACACAAAGAGGCACCTCAAGTGAATTGGAATGTAACAAAAGCAAAACGATAATGTATAAAGTCTCCATGGGGTATAGTAGCATATTTAAAATAAGTAATCGATGTAAACTATACTATACTGAATACATTGTATCATGCGGTACTGTAACTGTTACTTGATACTTTGCCATATACCGTGTGCCATGACATTGTACTTTGTCACATGATGTCAGTGGAGATGTTCAGATTGGTTCTCCTGTGTCACATGATGTCAGTGGAGATGTTCAGATTGGTTCTTCTGTGTCTGTCCATCTCCTCCTCACATGATGTCAGTGGAGATGTTCAGATTGGTTCTCCTGTGTCACATGACGTCAGTGGAGATGTTCAGATTGGTTCTTCTGTGTGTCTGTCCATCTCCTCCTCACATGATGTCAGTGGAGATGTTCAGATTGGTTCTTCTCTGTGTCACATGATGTCAGTGGAGATGTTCAGATTGGTTCTTCTCTGTGTCTGTCCATCTCCTCCTCAGAGAGTTCTCCAAGGAGAGAGAGAAGGCCAAAGCTCGCGGAGACTTCCAGAAACTCAGAGAGAAACAGCAGCTGGAAGAAGACCTCAAGGTACCGGTGAAGATGAGAGAAACAGACATTGATTGATTGATTGATTGATTGATTGATCACATGGATGTTACCAAAGCACGTGCACGTCGTGCAGCAGTTGTAGTTGGTTCGATCGTATATTGTAAACCTTCTTCTGATCAGTGTTTGGATCTAATCTAAAGTATATTGCGCCTTTTGTGCAGATCCAAATAAAATAATTCAAGTGTGTGTGTGTGTGTGTGTGTGTGTGTGTGTGTGTGTGTGTGTGTGTGCGTGTGTGTGTGTGTGTGTGTGTGCGTGTGTGCGTGTGCGTGTGTGCGTGCGTGCGCAGGGCTATTTAGACTGGATAACCCAGGCTGAAGACATCGATCCAGAGAACGACGATGATGGACTGGATGATGACAAACCCAGAAACTGTGAGTAGAGAGAGACAGCGGGGGGGGGGGGGGGGGGGGGTGGAGTAGAGAGAGACAGCGGGGGGGGTGGTGGGGGGTGGAGCGGGGGATATACAGAGAGAAATATCCATACTATATTGACTTGTGTTGAAGTCCATCCACAGCTGAATCATTGTGAGACCGTGCATGAGACCGTGCATGAGACTGTGTGTGCGACTGTGCGGTGTGTGCGCCTGCGTCTGCAGCCACACTAAAGTTCCGATTGCGCCGGCCCCGGTTGGTGTCCTTACCATGCCATAAATCGCAGATCTACAAGCTCACAACGCGTCACGAATGTGACGCACTGACATGTGAGCTTGTATAGATCTGCTATTTATTGAGCACACATATTTATTGGCACACAAGCGACTATAACCGAGGCTTTCTCGGGGAACACACAGGTCAGAATCGGCTTCGTGGTGACGTCACAGGGTCACAACATGGTGGCTTCGTGGTGACGTCACAGGGTCACAACATGGTGGCTTCGTGGTGACGTCACAGGGTCCCAACATGGTGGCTTCGTGGTGACGTCACAGGGTCACAACATGGTGGCTTCGTGGTGACGTCACAGGGTCACAACATGGTGGCTTCGTGGTGACGTCACAGGGTCACAACATGGTGGCTTCATGGTGACGTCACAGGGTCCCAACATGGTGGCTTCGTGGTGACGTCACAGGGTCACAACATGGTGGCTTCGTGGTGACGTCACAGGGTCACAACATGGTGGCTTCGTGGTGACGTCACAGGGTCACAACATGGTGGCTTCGTGGTGACGTCACAGGGTCACAACATGGTGGCTTCGTGGTGACGTCACAGGGTCACAACATGGTGGCTTCGTGGTGACGTCACAGGGTCACAACATGGTGGCTTCGTGGTGACGTCACAGGGTCCCAACATGGTGGCTTCGTGGTGACGTCACAGGGTCACAACATGGTGGCTTCGTGGTGACGTCACAGGGTCACAACATGGTGGCTTCGTGGTGACGTCACAGGGTCACAACATGGTGGCTTCGTGGTGACGTCACAGGGTCCCAACATGGTGGCTTCGTGGTGACGTCACAGGGTCACAACATGGTGGCTTCGTGGTGACGTCACAGGGTCACAACATGGTGGCTTCGTGGTGACGTCACAGGGTCACAACATGGTGGCTTCATGGTGACGTCACAGGGTCCCAACATGGTGGCTTCGTGGTGACGTCACAGGGTCACAACATGGTGGCTTCGTGGTGACGTCACAGGGTCACAACATGGTGGCTTCGTGGTGACGTCACAGGGTCACAACATGGTGGCTTCGTGGTGACGTCACAGGGTCACAACATGGTGGCTTCGTGGTGACGTCACAGGGTCACAACATGGTGGCTTCGTGGTGACGTCACAGGGTCACAACATGGTGGCTTCGTGGTGACGTCACAGGGTCCCAACATGGTGGCTTCGTGGTGACGTCACAGGGTCACAACATGGTGGCTTCGTGGTGACGTCACAGGGTCACAACATGGTGGCTTCGTGGTGACGTCACAGGGTCACAACATGGTGGCTTCGTGGTGACGTCACAGGGTCCCAACATGGTGGCTTCGTGGTGACGTCACAGGGTCACAACATGGTGGCTTCGTGGTGACGTCACAGGGTCACAACATGGTGGCTTCGTGGTGACGTCACAGGGTCCCAACATGGTGGCTTCGTGGTGACGTCACAGGGTCCCAACATGGTGGCTTCGTGGTGACGTCACAGGGTCACAACATGGTGGCTTCGTGGTGACGTCACAGGGTCACAACATGGTGGCTTCGTGGTGACGTCACAGGGTCACAACATGGTGGCTTCGTGGTGACGTCACAGGGTCACAACATGGTGGCTTCGTGGTGACGTCACAGGGTCACAACATGGTGGCTTCGTGGTGACGTCACAGGGTCACAACATGGTGGCTGACATTGTTTCTGGTAGAAAACACATGGACAAAGTGACGCGAGGAGGAAGTATACATTCTATTCTATCTGTTCATATCCTTCTACAGACCATGGAGGTCATGTGGCTGGCTTTGTCTCTATTTCTGCCATCTCTCTCTCTCTCTCTCTCTCTCTCTCTCTGTCTCTCTCTCTCTGATGGATGATCCTCTTCGGAGATGAAAGAGGACAGTTTGTCCTCGCTGCCCAGATCATCATCACAATCAACACACACACGCACGCACATGATTTTGTCTGTTGTTACAGTGTTGTTTTTGGCAGCAGATTTAGATTTTAGTTTTAGTCATAGTCTTCTGAATACTTCTCATTTCGTTTTAGTCACATTTTAGTCACCTGGAATGTCGACTAAATCTACAGTTGATTTAGTCGAACAAAATGTATTTTGTCGGGCCTTGATGCCGTCGTAATGGCTGTTTTTTCACTTGCTGAAAATAGCTGATCTACAAGCTTGTAGATGGGCTATTTTCAGCATGCAACTAATTGTAAAATTACTTTACTGGATCTATTTGTTGACGAAATTGTCAGTATATTTAGTCTTAGTTTCAGTCATCGTAGCTTAGTTTTCATTTAGTTTCCATTTAGTTTTTGTCAGTGAAAAAAGGTAGTCGACGAAACATTTTTCGTCCTAGTTTTAGTCGACGAAATCAACACTGTTTATATACTGTACGGCACTGATGGAGCCATAGCCTATACGCTGTTTTAGCTCTCCTCCGTACGTATTGACAACACATGGTAACTATTGGTCCCTAGAGAGCGCCACTCTCTAGGGACCAAATCATGACAATGAACACAATGTTTTGGGACCGATCAAATCATTAGAAAGAAGAAAAGAAAGTCAGGAGACAACACTATTTGTTTTGTTTTTCGTCTTATAAATTATTTTATCGGCCCCAAAACATTGTGTTCATTGTCATGATTTGTCACGATCCGAGTTGGCTTTGTCCGCGGCGTAACCGTCTTCATATAAATTAAATGCCTAAGTGCCTATGGGAGAATGCATTAAGGGTTTTGATTTCCTGGGCCACTCGTTCTTCTGAAAGGGGGAGGGACTGCGGCGCTCTATAGGTTACAGCCTCAAAGGCCATTTAACTTTAAAAATTGATTTCCAACATCATAACTAACTGTGGTTACATCAGCATATACAAGTTATAGAGTTCTCTAAATGAAATTCACAAATTCACTGAAGATATTTAGAATTCCTTAATAGTGTGTGTGTGTGTGTGTGTGTGTGTGTGTGTGTGTGTGTGTGTGTGTGTGTGTGTGTGTGTGTGTGTGTGTGTGTGTGTGTGTGTGTGTGTGTGTGTGTGTGTGTGTGTGTGTGTGTGTGTGTGTGTGTGTGTGTGTGTGTGTCTCTCTCTCTCTCTCTCTCTCTCTCTCTCTCTCACGCCTGGATACATTGCGTACAATATATTGTACATACTGTATATGTAGTTCAGAGCTGTAGGTGACAGAGTGGACCGAGTGATGCTGTGGAGTTCGCTTAAAATAGTAGTTGGGCCTGGGCCGGCTTAGCGGTCCTATTGGCACTATTGGCTGGTAATCCATCATGACATTGTCATTGTCCCCCAGCTAAATGATATAGTTTGGAACCAAATGGACCCTTATGGGTCTGTAACTCTGAGAGTGTACAAATGGAACCATTTGGTTCCATTTGTACTCTCTCAGAGTTACATTAACATTGATTTTACAATATTAAATTTGGGGGTCCCAGAGATAGAAATGCCATTAAATGGGGGGGTCTGTAGACTAATAATATGCATGTGAAACTGGGGGGTTCCTTGAAATTAAACTGAGAATCACTGCTAGAGCCGTTAAAATCTTCTCTTATATCTTCCCTAAATCTTCCCTGCAGGCATATCTTTTTCAAATGGGGGTCCGCGGGCTATAATTATAGTGTCAATGTGGGGGTCCTTGACCCGATAAAGTTTGGGGACCACATGGGCTCAGTTATTTGGTGTAGTCTGGTCTAAGTATACAGACGACGGGGGTTTAAGTGTTTTTTTTTTATATTTTTTATCCCACGATTTTTGTAACCCATTTTTTCACCCCTGTGCCAATCATCTACTGTGATCCTGGGCTCTACACACCCTCCGCCAACCTGGGGAGAGCAACGGACTTAACTCATGCTCCCTTCATGCCTGAGTGTCCAAGTCGCTCCTTTACACCTGACAGGGGGGAGTTTCCCTGGTTGGACGTAGCGCGTGGAAGGAACACGTTATTCCAACCAGTTCCTTTCCCCTCCATCAGGCGCCCCGGCTGGCCAGGGGGAGGCAGTTTAGAGACCAGGATTACTGCATGTTTTTGTGAGGGTACCTACCCTAGGGGACACGGGGAGAACATGTAAACTCCACACAGAAAGGCCCTTTCGCCAACCCCGGTTTAAGTGATTTTAATGCTGCACAGGATTGGTTTGGCTGACTTGGCTCCCTTGACGACGGCACACTGTACTGTTTGAATAGCTCGGCTTTCAATGCCCTTTAGTTTTAATTTGATGTTTGAGTTTGGTTTTCATCGGGTTCGTTTGAGGCTATTATTAGTCCCCACATGGACTTATAACAGGACAAATTAACCTGCTTTTATTAATGATTTGTTGTTATTTCATTATACGATTTTTTATCTTCAGTTTGTTCCTCACATTTGCTAACCTTTTATTTTCTTTCATTAAAGTGCTTCAGTGCAGAGCCCTGGAGAAGAGTATATATATTTTTATTTTATTTTATGTACTTTCAGTTGATAATACATTATTTTGTCATAATGTGGTCGTAAGGTGAAGTATAAAATAGCCTTTGGTATTATTGGTTTTAATATCATATACCGGTAATATCAGATGACGGCTCAAGATAGAAGTTTTTGTTCACCCCTGCATGTAGGGGAAATGTAATGGTGACAGTTAAAAGTACAGGATGTAAAGAAAATCAACCATGTAGTCAGAGATCCATAGGAGAACCATCAATCAATAAAACGAATAACACATTGATAAGATCTTATACAGTGAAATGGTATAAGTGGGTTTCCTCTCAAAACAGACGACATTTGACAGATATGGACAGATAATGCTTCTTGTTCTCTTGTTCTCCTATTAACACTCGCATGACTAAAGTAAGGCCGAAGCTGACTTACGGTCAAAAAGGCCTTTTTTTCCAGCAACGTTATTATTGGCTACTGTCTCCAGAGGAGTTGACACCTGTACTGTCTTTTACATTGAACTGATTGGCTGTCTGGATGTGTGAAGTCCACTCCTGTGCGGGAGGAGGAGGAGGACGGGGGGGACAGGGGTCATTTTGACACGAATAGGCAGAAGATGGTATTATAGTGTGTTATATTCATATTTAGAAAATGTTTCAGGTGAAAAAAACCCAAAAGATGGGTTTCTTTTGGGGTTTTTTCACCTGAAACATTTTCTAGATTTTCAAATCAGATGATTTGAATCGAATATTTAGGAAAAAGTCATGAAAGGGGAACCTTCTGTGAGCAAAGACAATCGACTTCAAAGGAGTAATCCTGTTCATTTCAGTCTAGTCACTCTGCGTCTCATATTATGGACAGTTCGTAAACCTAACCACCCATCACATCATCCATGGGGATTCTAAAAAGACATCTGAAATCGTGTTTGAAAAGATCAAACTGTCCCTCTTGAACGCAGAGTGAATAGACAGAAATAGTGTCGTCCTATTCGGTCCGTCTGTTCTCAGGCCGGCCAAAGCAATAAGCAGCAGTAGCCTATACAGTACATTCCGCTCTACTGTACATCTACTGTATACCCTGCTTTGATTTCACCACCAGTGGAAGAAGGCATGTGGTTGTACAGTACTGGCGTTTGAGAATGTTGTGATACAGATTAATAACTTCCTGTTAATTCATGCATTAATTGTCTTTGTTGTTTTCCTTCTGTCTGTCTGTCTGTGTGTGTGTGTGTGTGTGTGTGTGTGTGTGTGTGTGTGTGTGTGTGTGTGTGTGTGTGTGTGTGTGTGTATGTGTGTGTGTGTGTGTGTCAGTGAGTATGCCGACCAGTGAGAATGAATCTGTGAACACAGACAACGCTCCGGGAGGAGACGTGGAAGGAGAAACCTGCTGCACGCGACTAGCGTGAGTTCCTCTTCCTCCTCCTCCTCCTCCTCTCCTCATACAGCCATCTATTCCTCCTCTCCTCATGGGAGGTGATGAGTGGCTGACTCTGTCTCGCTGTCTCTCTCTTTCTCTCTCTTTCTCTCTCTGTCTCTCTCTTTCTCTCTCTGTCTCGCTGCCTCTCTCTCTCTCTCTTTCTCTCTCTCTCTCTCTCTCTCTCTCTCTCATCCATTCCCACTCTCCCCTCATTTTCCGGTTATTCAAATGAGTGCATCCCTTTCTTTGTTGAACACAAGGGAACACTTGCAGGAGCCTATGGCGTGACCAGCCAACGCACGCACTCACTCACGCATGCATGCACACACACACACAGGTGACGGAGAGTATACCAAAAGCCAGTAGATCTCAGATGGCACACTGTCTTCTCTTCCGTCCTCCATTTGTTCTTCTTCGTCTCTCGTTTTGTTGTCTTGTTGTTTGGTTCGCGACCCACAATGCAATGCAACACACTCAAATAAAGACCACTCCATAAACTCTTCTCTTCTCTTCTCTTCTCTTCTCTTCTCTTCTCTTCTCTTCTCTTCTCTTCTCTTCTCTTCTCTTCTCTTCTCTTCTCTTCTCTTCTCTTCTCTTCTCTTCTCTTCTCTTCTCTTACACAACGACCTCCCATCCCATCCTCTCTCGTCTTCAGTTCTTTATGTAGTAGTGTTGTTGTTGTTGTATACAGTGAACAGTGGAAACACACTGCAGTGCTCACACCATGGTGTTACTGTTTGACTGAACATCACTGTATGTACAGTATGTATGTTTGCAAGGGGTTGATTTGTTTAAATGTCACAGAAGCTATAAAGGAATAATACGCACAATGTTGTTCAACAACAGATCTGGTAGCAGTTTGTCCACTCTCAATTCTGCAGTCCTAGCCTGGATCCAGACTTATTGCTATACGTGTGGTGTTTCTTTTTTCTTCTCATTTTGCTTCACAGTCTCCGAGCACAAATGGGAGAAAAAACAGTCCACTGTTTCTGATTGGTCTGTTGGGGTTGGGGGGTGAAGGAGGGGGAGGAGTATGTCTTCCAATGTAAAACTCGAGTGACTTCCTAACTGGTCTGCCTAATTGGAAAGACTCAAATACCCTAGTGGCCAGACTGAGGAGCAAAGTGAGAAAAAGGAGAACGTGTATATAGAGAATCAGGCCAACGATGTCCAAGCTACAATAAAGATGGCTTTGCATCTAGTGTGCAACGTGCACCACCTGACTGCATCAGATAACTCTATTGTCATATTGTCCAGTGGTAGATGACCTAAATGGAAGAGTAGGAGACCACAAACCACTCAGAGGTCCTTCCTTGTTAGCATGAGGTGTATGCACCATGCAGACCACGGCCATCTCACCATATAAGTCAAGGGCAAGGTGCTGACAAGGTGCAACTTCCCACAGGCAGCCCATTCATCCAAACAGAAAAAGTCCTGTCTGATTGTATTACACAACGTCAAACTCACCAACATCGCAGCTGTACGAAAAGCTTGAATTATTCTCTTTCTATCTATCCTCAAAGTGTTTGTTTCATAAAAAAATCCACTGTAGAACTGTAGAGTTACTTTGTGTCCTCGCAGGTGATTATTTTTTCTAAGTGTTGCAGTTTGGAAGCGCTCGTTAGATATCAGTCAACATGTCCTGCGTACCACCTGTTTAGAATGTGCACAGAATGCAGGAGGCAGCAGGACGTGGCTTTACTGAAAACGAGTGCTTCCAAACGCTGATGTCAAGATGGCCGCGGTCTGCACATGGTCAGTTGTCATGTAGTGTGGTGCTGGCAGGAGTCCATGGACTCTACGTAGACTACGTGTAGTATACTTTAAGTTCTTATTTATTGGTATCACTTTAACATTAACGTTATATTATCATTCGAATCTTATCGTGGGTTGAGATCCAGTGGGCTTACAGTATATCATCATCTCTAGAGTATTCCAATTCTGAACACACCGGTCAAACTGCTTCCATGTGTGTGCTGTTACTCCTTTAACTCGCTCAGATCACCCCTTCACTTTCTGTACCCGTTTGTGCGTGCTTGTGTGTGTGTGCTTGTGTGTGTGTGCGTGTGTGTGTGTGTGCGTGTGTGTATAATCCATTCTGTTTCTTGTGTTCCAGAAATAGGATCTCCAAATCCAAGTTCAGGTTAGTTGTTACGCCAACCGTCCACCGACTCACCAGAACACTGTGGAGCTGCTGTTTGATGGCATCTGTGTGTATGTGTGTGTGCGCGCGTGCGTGTGTGCATGCGTGCGTACGTACGTGTGCATAATTCAAGTGTGTTTCGTTCACAGCAATGTGACCCAATCTTTTATTGGAACATTTAGCATACATGTGTACACTGTGTGTGTTCCATGCGTTGTCCTGATGCCCCTGTGTGCCACAACTGACTGTACTTAACTCACGCACGCACGCACACATGCACGCAGAAACTCTCTCTCTCTTGTGGGTAATTCCGGTCAGGTACAAATCTTCTCGTTTGTCACGTTAAATGGTAAATGGTGCATTTCTATAGCGCCTTTATCCAAGGCGCTTTACATAGATTGTGCATTACATTCACCCATTCACACACCGATGGCAGAGGAAACCATGCAAGGCACCAACCAGCACCATCATGAGCAAATAGGGGTTCAGAGTCTTGCTCAAGGACACTTCGACACTAACTCTGGGGGAGCCCACAGGGTTCGAACTGCGGCAACCTTGCGTTTACCATCCGGTCACTCTACCCCTGAGCTACCACCACCGCCGCCACCGTTATTAATATCTTTCCATACAGAAAGTGGCTACCATAAAATATTTACAGTATATCATCCCTGTTGATATCACCCTGTTCTCTTGGGTGATATTGGAGTCACTACTTATATTATCCCTGTTATCGCCCCAATGCTCTCATCTTTAGCAGCCAAACATCCCCCCCTGCCCTTTGAACGCCCACAATATCACAACTCCCTAGAGTTCTCATCGTGCCCGAAAATGAAGGCCCGGCCCTAACTGGGCCCTAACTGATCAGGCCCTAGGCCCGGCCCGGCCCGACTAATTAGCATAGATTTTAGGCCCGACCCGGCCCTAAAACGTTGTGTCGGGTCGGGCCTGGTCGGGTTTGTGCAGAATTTGAGAACTCTACACAGAGTAAAAGTGAAACGCCAGTCAGCACCATCTTCATAATAGATAAATACACAAATAGACAGAACAGAACTATTATTTTTATTATTCTAAACAAATTCAATATATATATTTTTTTTTTCATGGAGCCCCAGGCCCGGCCTGGCCCTACTGATTAGCAGTACTGCCCTAAAATGTCGGGTCGGGTCGGGCCTGTCGGGTTCGGGCAGAGTTTGAGAACTCTACAACTCCCCCAATATCCACCCTTCTCTCACCCCAGACATCACCGCCGTTTTACAGTAACAGAATGACTTGCAGCTAATTTAGTCATTATTCTAATAACTTTAGCTAGTAATAATACCCCACATTACATTAACCTGGTCTACCACTGACCTCCTCTCAGCTCACACAATCATAGGCTGGTCGGGTGTGATATCATCACCGTATGGTGTGTGTGTGTGTGTGTGTGTGTGTGTGTGTGTGTGTGTGTGTGTGTGTGTGTGACTGTGTGTGTGTGTGTGTGTGTGTGTGTGTGTGTGTGTGTGTGTGTGTGCGTGCGTGCGTGCGTGTGTGCATGCATGTGCATGTGTGTGAGGTCATCTTCTAATGTGTCTCTAATCACTCCTTTCTTCTTTCCGTTGTTTCTTCCCCTCCGTCCTCCTTTGCGTTCCGTCTCACTTCTTTCTTCTTTCCGTTGTTTCTTCCCCTCCGTCCTCCTTTGCGTTCCGTCTCACTTCTTTCTCTTCTCTTTCCCCCCCGACCTTTCCGACCTGCTCCCTATCTTTATCTTTTCTCTCTCTCTCTTCTATTTCTGTGTCTGTGTCTGTGTCTGTGTCTGTGTCTGTGTCTGTGTCTGTGTCTGTGTCTGTGTCTGTCTCTGTCTGTGTCTGTGTCTGTGACTGTGTCTGTGTCTGTGTCTGTCTGTCTGTCTGCCAGTCGTTACTCTCGTAGGTGGAACAGGTTATGCAGGAGGAAGTGCAGGGCAGCTGTTAAATCTCAGGTTTTCTATTGGCTGGTGATCTTCCTGGTGTTCCTGAACACACTGACCATCGCCTCCGAGCATCACAAACAACCTGATTGGCTGACCGAAATCCAAGGTATTTATATACGCACGCGCACGCGCACGCGCACACGCATGCACGCACGCATGCACACACACACGCACGCACACACACACACACACACACACACACACACACACACACACACACACACACACACACACACACACACACACACACACACACACATACGTACATACATGCACACAGACGACGACTCATTCTCTCTCTCTCTCTCTCTCTCTCTCTCTCTCTCTCTCTCTCTCTCTCTCTCTCTCTCTCTCTCTCTCTCACACATTCTCTCTCTCTCTCTCTCTCTTTCTCTCTCTCTCTCTCTAATTGTCTTCCTCTGCATCCAGACATAGCCAACAAAGTGCTGCTGGCGCTGTTCACTGGAGAGATGTTATTGAAGATGTACAGTCTGGGTCTGCAGGTGAGCATCATTACACATACAGTACAGTACGGTACGGTACGGTACAGTACAGTACAGTACAGTACAGTACAGTACAGTACAGTACAGTACAGTACAGTACAGTACAGTACAGTACAGTACAGTACAGTACAGCACAGCTATACGGGCTCCCAGTGGTGGACACGGTGCTCAGCCCCAATGGAAAGTAATCTAAGTGCATTTACTCAAGTACTGTATTTTTGCAGGCACTTTTACCGTAGTATTTCCAATTTGCTAATACTTTTACTTCTACTCCACTGCACCTCAGAGTTAAATATTGTACTTTTAATCCATTAGAATGATTTAAAAATTTGCATTAACTGCTTAAAGGTATATTCAGTGATTTCACTTAATTCAAATATCACTTATTTTTTTGTTTTGTTGTGATAATCCTCTCTACAATAGAGTGTACTGACCATATAAGGAGTTCCTCCCTGTCCCCAGTTAACCCCTGGGCGTCAAAAAACCTTAGGTTTCGTTTTTGGTTCTCTATCCTGATTGGATGAAAGGCTGGGTCCCAAGGCAAAAACTAAACCTAAGGTTTTTTGAGTGAAGTCAATGAATATACCTTTAAGCCTTTTTTAAACTTTGGCTATTTGAAAATAGCCGATCTTCAAGCTCACAGCCCTGATCTATAGGCAGTAGAATGCAGGGTCGAGGATCAGATGGTGAACATGTGGGGGGAACCAATAGAAATCCTTGCTCAATGTTTTTGAGTGAAGTGAAGGAAATTGAAATTTTGGACATAGTCAAAAACAATAAAAACAAAACATCTACCGACTAGAACAAGTTTTTGTGTTTCGATTATGGGTGTAACACTGTGAAATGATTTGAGGGATGAGCCAACACAATGTTCTAGCATCAATCTGTTTAAAGTATGAAAATATGATTTTCACAAAATACAGGGAGGAGGAAAATGGATAATTCAGGTGCTTGTTATGTGTTTAAAATGGATAAAAAATATGCCAATACTTTTGTACTTTTACTCAAGTAAACTTCTACTTCTACAGAGTATTTCTACTTTGAGTTTTCTTCTCTTTTTTTTTGTCATCAATTGTTTTTTATTAAAGACAAAAAATCACAATAAAACATGTTAACATCATGAATGAAATAAAATAAGAAAACAAAACATATTAAAACACATAACAGCAAAAGAAAGGAACACAAAAACAAACAGACAATCCCACCCACCCCTCCCCCCGGGACCAAAGATGTCATAAAATGTCAGGACTCCTACCACTGTGCAATAGGGAAAAATAAATAAATAACAATGACTAAATCATGTCCTTAACCATATCTGCAATATCAGACCAAATATCAATGTTTACTTCTTTCGCTCCGTGCAATCTTGCTGTTGACAATTCCATATAGATGATATCTAAAAAGGTCAAAGCCCATTGGCGAAACGTCAATGTGTGAGGTGGTTTCCAGTGCGAAGCAACCATCTTCTTTGCGGCCGTTACGCCAGCAAAGAAGACACGAATACGGGTATTATTTAAAGGCAATTGGGATACATCGTTTAATAAGAATAGAGATGGGGAGGGTGTAATGTTAATTTGTAGAATAATCGAAAGTTTAGCAGCAACCAGATTCCAAAATGTGAGGACATCCGGACACTCCCACACCATATGAAAGAATGTACCTATGGTGTTCGGAGTGCAGAAAGTGCAGTTATGGTTATTTAAAATCCGCATAGCACACAATCTGCGGGGAGTTAAGTATGTCCGATGAACAAAATTTAGATGAATTTGCTGATGATCAGGATTCCTAGAAGATAGGGCAACATTAGACCACACTGTATCCCAGCTCCAATCTGGATCTAGATTTGGTATGTCATTCCTCCATACAGTATCGACAGCCAAGGTCCCATAACTAGATTCTAATAAATAATCATACAATATGGAAACAAAACCTCTTGACCTAACATCACAGATAAGTCTATGCAAAGGGTGCATTGCAAGGGGGGTCTGCCATGGAACCCCGTATGTCCTCATGGCAGTTCTCAATTGTAGATAGAAAAAGAAAGAGTTACCAGGCAAGTTAAAAATATCACATAAATTCTGGAAAGAACGTAAACCATTGACATCAAATAAATCACCCAAAGTATGAATCCCCTTGGAACTCCATCTGGGAAAATGAATAGGACGATTGTCCAAAAGCAAACCATCATTGTTGAACACTGGGGAAAACGAATTCCATTTCAAATCAATCTTGCGCAATTTTTCAGCCGCTTACTTTGAGTTTTCTAACTCAAAGTTGGAGAACTCTGCATGGATTATGGTACAACTAAGCTGGTTATTACTTGGCAGACAGGTTAAAATCTCCTCGTCTTCTCCATGCTGTCCTCCAGGCGTACTTTGTGTCGCTGTTCAACCGCTTCGACAGCTTCGTGGTGTGCGGAGGCATCCTGGAGACCATCCTGGTGGAGACCAAGATCATGTCTCCTCTGGGCATCTCTGTCCTCCGCTGTGTGAGACTGCTGCGCATCTTCAAGATCACCAGGTACAGAGACGGGACCGCTGTGTGTGTGTGTATATGATGGTGTGCGTGTGCGTGTGCGTGTGCGTGTGCGTGTGTGTGTGTGTGTGTGTGTGTGTGTGTGTGTGTGTGTGTGTGTGTGTGTGTGTGTGTGTGTGTGTGTGTGTGTGTGTGTGTGTGTGTGTGTGTGTGTGTGTGTGTGTGTGTGTGTGTGTGTGTGTGTGTGTGTGTGTGTGTGTGTGTGTGTGTGTGTGTGTGTGTGTGTGTGTGTGTGTGTGTGTGTGTGTGTGTTTGTTTGTTTGTTTGTTTGTTTGTTTGTTTGTTTGTTTGTAAAAACCGGTTTTTATAATGGTTTTAACGGTTTCATAACGGTTTTATATCGGTTTTTGAACGCTTTTTTTTATAACGGTTCATTATTTTGCAAGCTTTCGGTCTACTGACCTTCTTCAGGCATCAAAAAACACAAAAAAATAACAGTTCATTAATCGTAATCGAGGCAAAAGGTGGAGATAATTGTGACATTGATTTGAAGTCATGATAACACCCAGCCCCAGTACAGTACTACAGTACAGTACTGTACAGCCCCAGTACAGTACAATACAGGCCCCATGCACGCAGCACAAGAACATGTACATAAGTAGCTATATGTCGGGATGCCTTACTGTCGGTTTCAGCCGAGGAACGAGGAGAGGAACGTCTCTCCTCTCTACAACGTGCTCCTCTTAAGACCCCTGAGAGATGGGATGCTGAGGTTTAGACCCCTGAGAGATGGAATGCTGAGGTGGAGCGACACGCCAAACATCAGCTCCCACTATATGAGAACAAGAACACTTAACCACTTTACCCCTGTATACTTTAGTTTACTGGGGGACTCTATACAACACACTGTACGCTAGCTGTCTTCTTGGATTTGTGGTCTCTTCTGCTTCATATCTTTCATAATATAGCAGACTGTAGTTTCTAATGTAATGTAAGTAAGCCTATATGTGGGATTATTCCCTGTACTGTTGCATAAGAGTACATGTTTTGCACAGTATATACACGCAGTACACTCATGCTGTATGTTGAGTTGGTGCATCCAAAAAGATGGGTAGTTTGGCTGCGGATGATCCACATCTGAAAATGTTGTTTTCATTAGTTCTCTGATGAAAGCAAGGAGAAATTGATTTAGTGAATAGTTTATTAGACAGAAATGTTAAAAAAATAGCAACAGAGTGCAGTCAAACACTTCAAAAGGGCGATAGCACCATCAAATGTCCTTGTGGTCTTGTTTTCATTTAGGCCCTATATACGAATGCAATAAATTCATAGAAAGCATAGCATACAAACATTAATGAGGAATTGCTTCCTGCCAGGGCCTGTGCCATATATGGCTTCTTGTTTTTTTCATGTCATATGAAAGCAGGGAATCATAGCTTCACATTATTGTTTTGAGAAATAATCCTTATGTGAAAGAAAATATACAAAAGTGTAGCCAGAGGATCAGAGATCTCTGCCTATACTGAGATATCTGGGGAAATCTAAATGAATTGAATGGGCTTTGGACGGAGGAGAAAAACTCACAAATCTACTGTCTACTGCTTTGAAAACGTGCAAACAATCTTCATACAGCCTAAGTTCCCTCAGCCTACTAGTGCTTGTACTGTGGGTGTTGTTTACGCGATGCATTGTGGGTACTGTAGTTCCATGACGTATACTATGCCCCTGTCCTCTCAGGTACTGGAACTCTCTGTCCAACCTGGTGCAGGCGTCTCTGATGCATTGTGGGTACTGTAGTTCCATGACGTATACTATGCCCCTATGTCCTCTCAGGTACTGGAACTCTCTGTCCAACCTGGTGCAGGCGTCTCTGATGCATTGTGGGTACTGTAGTTCCATGACGTATACTATGCCCCTGTATTCTCTCAGGTACTGGAACTCTCTGTCCAACCTGGTGCAGGCGTCTCTGATGCATTGTGGGTACTGTAGTTCCATGACGTATACTATGCCCCTGTCCTCTCAGGTACTGGAACTCTCTGTCCAACCTGGTGCAGGCGTCTCTGATGCATTGTGGGTACTGTAGTTCCATGACGTATACTATGCCCCTGTATTCTCTCAGGTACTGGAACTCTCTGTCCAACCTGGTGCAGGCGTCTCTGATGCATTGTGGGTACTGTAGTTCCATGACGTATACTATGCCCCTGTCCTCTCAGGTACTGGAACTCTCTGTCCAACCTGGTGCAGGCGTCTCTGATGCATTGTGGGTACTGTAGTTCCATGACGTATACTATGCCCCAGTATTCTCTCAGGTACTGGAACTCTCTGTCCAACCTGGTGGCGTCTCTGATGCATTGTGGGTACTGTAGTTCCATGACGTATACTATTCCCCATGTCCTCTCAGGTACTGGAACTCTCTGTCCAACCTGGTGCAGGCGTCTCTGATGCATTGTGGGTACTGTAGTTCCATGACGTATACTATGCCCCTGTATTCTCTCAGGTACTGGAACTCTCTGTCCAACCTGGTGGCGTCTCTGATGCATTGTGGGTACTGTAGTTCCATGACGTATACTATGCCCCTGTATTCTCTCAGGTACTGGAACTCTCTGTCCAACCTGGTGGCGTCTCTGATGCATTGTGGGTACTGTAGTTCCATGACGTATACTATGCCCCTGTATTCTCTCAGGTACTGGAACTCTCTGTCCAACCTGGTGGCGTCTCTGATGCATTGTGGGTACTGTAGTTCCATGACGTATACTATGCCCCTGTATTCTCTCAGGTACTGGAACTCTCTGTCCAACCTGGTGGCGTCTCTGCTCAACTCGGTGCGTTCCATCGCGTCTCTGCTGTTGCTCCTCTTCCTCTTCATCATCATCTTCTCTTTGCTCGGCATGCAGCTGTTCGGAGGGAAGTTCAACTTTGACGAGACGAGGCGGAGCACCTTCGACAACTTCCCCCAGTCCCTGCTCACCGTCTTCCAGGTAGGTGACCGCCCGGTGGGCGAGAGAGGGTGGCAGAGAGTGAGTGTGGGAACGTGTGAGAGAGTGGACATGGACAGATCGAGACACACAGAGGCGCAGAGGGGACAGAGATATACGAAGGGGACAGATGGCTGGACAGACAGACAAACAGACAGAGGAGGCATAATAGCTATAGGTCCTATATAACGTTTGCAGACGGCATTACAACTTATAACAGTTCAGTTGGCACAGCGGCCCGACCGTCAATAGAAGACAGTCAATTATATTACCTTCCACATTCACGTTGTCTTCCTCCGACGATGACAACAACAACAGCAACTCGACAACGTCCTCAATAATCTCCTCATCATCAACCTTAACCCATTCTGACCTGAGATCAGATTCATACGAGGTTTTCCACTGGACACACACTGGTCTGATTAATCCATTCTGACCTGAGATCAGATTCTAAAAATGTCAGTCGTTCTTCGATTTTTCAAAAATAGCAGACCTATACAAGCTCATAGCGCGCCACTCGGTGGGCGCGCTATGAGCTTGTAGATCTGCTATTTTTCAATAGCTAAAGCATAACATGATGCTAACACCGAAATGGGTTCCCGTTCAGAATGGGCTAGTAGTGCTTTGCTTCTTCTGTACAACTCGTTTTGGACTTGGGCCCACCAAAGAAATCAGAAATGATTTTCTGAGCCATGCTGTAAATAAACAACAAGCTCCTGACAGCTGACTGGAGAGATTCACGCGCCTCAGAAAGAAGAGCACAGCGTGAGACCTCGCCAGGTCAGATCAAGACATGGAATATGGCAGAACAGGTCAGCTCCATATATGGAGATCTAAGGGTGGCAGCGGGGGGCCAGTGTCTTGAATGTACAGGGTTTAATGAGGGCCCAGGTAGGGCCGGGCCGGGCCTTAATTTTCGAGCCTGTTTGAGAACTCTAGTTTTCGCCGGCTGCACAAATGACTTTGGGGCAGGCCCGTCAAGTTAGAATGGCGTTAAATTATGCATTTTCAGGCACTCAGTCGTGGTGGGTTTGAAAAATGTAAAAGGCCTTTAATGCAATGGACTGGAGACATTAACCCATTCTGACCGGGCACCCATTTTGGTGTCGGCATCATGTTATGCTTTACCTATTGAAAAATAGCAGATCTACAAGCTCATATCGCGCCACCGAGTGGCGCGATACGAGCTTGTAGGTCTGCTATTTTTGAAAAATTCGAAGAACGACAGACATTATTAGAATCTGATCTCAGGTCAGAATGGGTTCATCAGACCAGTGTGTGTCCAGTGGAAACCTCGTATGAATCTGATCTCAGGTCAGAATGGGTTAAGATACACAGCAGTGCATGTGGGCTTGCAGGGTGCAGTGATGCAAAGGGTCTCTTTGGACGTGTATTATTTATGGCATTCTTTTGGTCATAACTCTTTCTCTGTCTCATGAGCACTGGTGGTTTGAGGAACACCTGTTATGTACTCTGTCGCCGGGCTTTCTTAAATCTAGGATTCATTCTTTTACTTCCCGCTTAACAACAAAAATATATTAATAATAATATGTGTGGACATTTATTTTTAATTCATGTTTTTATCTAATCCCTGATCTGATCAGTATAGGCACTTTATATTGATGATTATTGTGTGATATTGTGTTGATCAGTTCAATACTTCTGCTGATCGTTGATTACTTTGTGTTGACTTGATCAATAGCCTGCCTGCCCATATATATTGAATACTGTGTGTGTTGTGTAGATTCGACCAATCGTATTGATGAACACAGCTTGTGTTGTGTAGATTCGACCAATCGTATTGATGAACACAGCTTGTGTTGTGTTGATCCGACCAATCATATTGAATGCAGTGTGTGTATTGTAGACAGATTGAACCAATCATATTGAATGCAGTGTGTGTAGTGTAGACACTAGACAGATTGAACCAATGGTATTGAATGCAGTGTGTGTAGTGTAGACAGATTGAACCAATGGTATTGAATGCAGTGTGTGTTGTGTTACGTGTTGTGTTGCAGTGTGTGTAGTGTAGACAGATTGAACCAATCATATTGAATGCACTGTGTGTATTGTAGACAGATTGAACCAATCATTTTGAATGCAGTGTGTGTATTGTAGACAGATTGAACCAATCATATTGAATGCAGTGTGTGTATTGTAGACAGATTGAACCAATGGTATTGAATGCAGTGTGTGTATTGTAGACAGATTGAACCAATCATATTGAATGCAGTGTGTTGTTTTGATAGATTGAACCAATGGTATTGAATGCAGTGTGTGTATTGTAGACAGATTGAACCAATGGTATTAAATGCAGTGTGTGTGTTGTAGACAGACTGAACCAATGGTATTGAATGCAGTGTGTGTAGTGTAGACAGATTGAACCAATGGTATTAAATGCAGTGTGTGTGTTGTAGACAGATTGAACCAATCATTTTGAATGCAGTGTGTGTATTGTAGACAGATTGAACCAATCATATTGAATGCAGTGTGTGTATTGTAGACAGATTGAACCAATGGTATTGAATGCAGTGTGTGTATTGTAGACAGACTGAACCAATCATATTGAATGCAGTGTGTGTTGTGTAGACAGATTGAACCAATGGTATTGAATGCAGTGTGTGTTGTGTTGCGTGTTGTGTTGCGTGTTGTGTTGCGTGTAGATCCTGACAGGAGAGGACTGGAACTCCGTCATGTATGACGGCATCATAATGCAGTGTGTTGTCATGTGTTGCGTGTAGATCCTGACAGGAGAGGACTGGAACTCCGTCATGTATGACGGCATCATAATGCAGTGTGTTGTCATGTGTTGCGTGTTGTAGATCCTGACAGGAGAGGACTGGAACTCCGTCATGTATGACGGCATCATGGCGTACGGCGGCCCGTCGTTCCCTGGCATGCTGGTCTGCATCTACTTCATCATCCTCTTCATCTGCGGGAACTGTATCCTTAACCCTTATGCAAGGTTTATGTTAGGACCAGTGTTGTTTTTGGCAGCAAATTTCTATTTTAGTTTTAGTCATAATCTCCTGAATAGTTTTCACTTAGTCTTAGTCACATTTTAGTCACCTAGAATGTATTAGTGTTAGTCTAGTTTTAGTTGACTAAATGTCATAAGATTTTAGTCGACTAAATCTACAGGTGATTTAGTCGACTAAAATGTATTTTTGCAGGCCTTGTTGCCGTCATAATGACTTATTTTACACTTGCTGAAAATAGCCGATCTACAAGCATGCAACCAAGTGTAAAATGACTTATACTGGATATGTTGTCCACTAGTCCCTTCCTAACATTTTAGTCTAGTTTTTATATTGTTGACGAAATTGTCAGTATATTTAGTCTTAGTTTTAGTCACCATAGCATAGTTTTAATTTAGTTTCCATTTAGTTTTCTTCAGTGGAAAAGGTAGTCGACGAACATTTTTCGTCTTAGTTTTAGTCAACGAAAACAACACTGATCCTGCATCTCAAGGGGTTATTCCTAATAAGGAATCTCAATAATACATAAGAGAAGTAGAAGTAATAGAAGTATGTACATTTAGTACTGTAGCCTGTATACTTAAGTATACATTTGAGGTACTTATGATTTTCAATACTTCTCAGGGTTCGAATCTTATACTTTTACTTCACTACAATTACCGGTATTTTGAAAAACTTTAGTTACTATATTGTGTTGTAGATTTAGATTATTATTATTACACAACTCCACTTCAGCCCTTTATACAGTACATTCCGGCCATTTTAAATTAGCCGATATTGTGAGCTTGTAGATCTGCTATTTAAAAAAAAGATTTCTATACATTTGAAAACATTTGAAATATTATACTTTACCGAAAGTAATATTATACTTGACCTTCGATACATATTATGTGTACAGTATGAAATAACACATTTTCAGTTTAGAAAGAAAGTCGACAATCGTTAGCTAGAGAAGTGGCGAAGTTTACTACCAAGTTGCCTCGAGCGTGCACAAGGGAGAAGCACAGCAGAAAGGCATTCTGGGTAGTGTAGTCTACATTTTACAACCATAGTCACAAGTCACTGCGATTGGTCAGCTCCTGCCTTAACCAATCACTGACCAGACATCCTACTGAACGTCTTCTTGGCCATCGCTGTGGACAACCTGGCTGACGCCGAGAGTCTGACCTCCGCCCAGAAAGAAGAGGAGGAGGAGAAGGAGAGGAAGAAACTGGCACGGTAACAGAGAGAGAGAGAGAGAGAGAGAGAGGGAGGGAGGGAGGGAGGGAGAGAGAGAGAGAGAGAGAGAGAGGGGGGGGGGGGGGAGGGGGGGAGGGAGGGAGGGGGAGAGAGAGAGAGAGAGAGAGAGAGGGAGGGAGAGAGAGAGAAAGAGAGAGAGACAGAGAGAGAGACGGAGAGGGAGGGAGGGAGAGAGAGAGGGTGGGAGAGAGAGAGAGAGAGAGAGAGAGAGAGAGTGAAGCCCGACACACACCGGCTGCGTCCCCCGCGCGGAGCCGCGCCGCGCCGCCCGGCGCGCCGATAGAACACAGTTCTATTTTCCAGGCGGCGCCGCGCAGCAACGCGCCGCACACGGTCGCAGACTGTGTGTGGTGGGCTAGAGAGACGGAGAGGGAGGGAGGGAGAGAGAGAGAGGGAGGGGGAGAGGGAGAGAGAGAGATCTCTCTCTCTTGCTCATCCATTATTATCTCTGTCTATTTTTCTGCCTCCCTCTTTGTCTCTCAAAGGTCTTCCAGTGTTTTCGTCAATATCTTTTCATAGAGTGAATGACATGAGTTTTCTTTTTTTACACGTACAAAGTATAAAACATATTTAAGTGTATACTGTAGTTTATATAGGACGTGTCTCACAATTCATTTCATCATCTGAATGTACTGTATAGTGATTCAGGGCTGGGGCCAGGCTTATAATATAAATGATATGCTTTCTACCTCAAAACGTATTTCCATTCCCCATGTGCACATTAAAGACTTTCGCCAGCACCATAACTATAAAGATTTATTTCCCTTCGGGGCTTGCTGCGCCATTTTCGTCAAATATTAAATTGGTTGATGTTGCGAGATTGTAAATGTTCTTTTTCCGCAAAAATGCTCACCCCAGAATGGGGACATTTATAGGAGTTCATGTGGCTGATACACAATTCTGTAAAGCTGCCAGTTTATACAGCCATTATAGTTATAATTACAGCCATTATACAGTAGTTAATGTTCAACTGAAGTCACCGGGCAGGTGTATAGTGATAGTGATGGCTACAAACGACACATCACCATCAAATCAGCTGGGAAAAGGGAATGGGAGTCCAATGAGGTCCCAAACAAACACCTGGTGTCAGACCCCAACCAACAGGTCCCTGGCACCACCCTCCCAAGGAGACAGTGGTCTACGCTCAATAGATTCAGGACTGGACATCATGGCCCCTGCTTGGCCAGCCTCCACAAATGGGGCATTAGCCCAAGCCCACTGTGTGCGTGTGGTGAGGAGCAAACTATGGAGCACATCATAGAAATAAAAAACGACACATAAAATACATAAAAAAACAGTAACAGCCATACTGTACGTACAGTAACCGATTATAGGATTCATGAGAACAAAATGAACATCATTTAAATAAGCAATACATAATAACATATTGATAACAATATACAT
This sequence comes from Protomyctophum bolini, assembly GCF_963924005.1. Classification (NCBI taxonomy): domain Eukaryota; kingdom Metazoa; phylum Chordata; class Actinopteri; order Myctophiformes; family Myctophidae; genus Protomyctophum; species Protomyctophum bolini. The sequence continues at coordinate 24,091,971 of NC_137884.1, read as the reverse complement.
ATATCATCTCCTTAATTACTGGAGATGGATGCAGGAAGTTATAATAAGCTCACAGAACACCCCCAGTGACTCGTGGGTGAAGTTCTGCTGTTTGTCATTTCTCACTGGGGTTGTAATGCAACAAGTGTCATTATTTATTCATTCATACACTTAAGAGCAGTATTGTACTTGGCCATGGACCCCCATTTGAATACGATTTCATGCTAGAGACTCCCAAAAGAGAAGATATGAGTCAACCCTTTTCTAAATAATTCCACGTTTTTCCACAATAGCTGAATTATAAAATACAGTCAAAGTGGTTTATCAGAGTTAGAGGTTTTATTCCTATTGGGCTCTTCATAAAAAAAATACTGATGCCACCTTCCTTCTTTCCTTCCTTCCTTCCTTTCCTTAGGACGCTCAGCCCAGAGAAGCGTTGTCATAACAACGACAAGCCTCCTCTGAAGGAAGTGAAGAAGAAGGAGAAGATCGAACTGAAGTCCATCACCTCTGATGGAGAGACCAACACTGCAACTAAGGTACGCACGCACGCACGCACGCACGCACGCACGCACGCACGCACGCACGCACGCACGCACGCACGCACGCACGCACGCACGCACGCACGCACGCACGCACACACGCGCACACAGACACACACACACACACACACACACACACACACACACACACACACACACACACGCGCACACAGACACACACACTAACACTGCTACAAAACACTGCATGCTAGCTGCGACAGGCATGTATGACTGTAAATGAAATTAATATCTATCTATCTATCTATCTATCTATCTATCTATCTATCTATCTATCTATCTATCTATCTATCTATCTATCTATCTATCTATCTATCTATCTATCCATCCTTCAGATCAATATGGATGATGAGGAGAAGAATCCGTATCCTGCCAATGACTTCATTGGTAACTCACACACACACACACACACACACACACACACACACACACACACACGCACACACACACACACACACACACACACACACACACACACACACACACACACCATACCACGTCTCCATGCTGAGCGGCCTGCCTGTGATCTTCATGGCGCTGCAGGTTCTGATGAAGAGGAGGAGCCAGAGATGCCGGTGGGTCCTCGGCCGCGGCCGCTGACAGACGTCCAGCTGAAGGAGAAGGCCATCCCCATGCCAGAGCAGAGAGCCTTCTTCGTCTTCAGCAACACCAACAAGTAAACACAACCAATATCTGAGTCCTGGTGCTGCCGGGGCTTCGTCAAGAGTAACCCTTGTCCTTTTTATGCTCATATATGGAGATTCATGATATGTGACCGGGGACAGTGGTTTGATATACAAGGGGGCAATGGTCATTTTTCAGTTTTTTACATATTATGAAACTATACATAATGCAAGCTTTCATAATGTATTGTTCGTTGAAATTGGAAAAGAAATGAGGAAGATATCTGAAACTTGTTGAACCGGAAACCCCAAAGTACAGCATTTGCCCTGCAAAGTTTCCAAAGATCTGGGCCCCAGGAATGGGTGTGACAATAGATACTTGTCTCCACCACCCCTAATGGCTTGCATAATCACTCCCCCACCCACTAACCACTCCCCCACTAGGTTAGCTGCCTGTCAGTGCACAGATGAGTTGAGTGGACACTTAGTAGGCAGTGTGTATGCCCATATATATCAGAATCAGAATCACTTTATTTGTCTTTTTTTTCCCCATGTACTTGCATACATAAAGAACATGGAATACCGTTTCCCCTCAGTTATTGGCAGTGCAACATAAAACGTAGAACCTATTTAATTAAGAAACATAATAAAGCTTAAAACAAAACTTGGACAAACATTTTAAAAGAGCCCCCATGCATAGTATCTATGATGACGTGCAATTCATATAGAACAGTTAAAAGTTACCGACACCACAACGCACATGCCTATGGATAAAGAAAGTGCCACGCGCGGTGCAATCCTTAAGAAATACGTTACCAGCAACAGTTTTATAAAGTGCTGTTGTGCAATTTGGCAATATGGGCATGCTGATATGCACGCACATGGAGATCAGCTGTATCTGTCCGTCCTTGTCCCTTTTATGCCCATAATACGATTCCTGATGTCATCAGTATATATTATATGCCCCATTCACCCTTTGTCAGCCTTCTGATTGGTCCCTGACTGACCAACCAGCAGGCTCTTTCTGACTTGTTCTGCCCTGCTTCTGCGTTGTTTATGTTGAATTTTTGGATAAAACTAAAACGTGCTGCACCTTTTTACTGACACCTAGTTTAAAATAAGAATTAAACTCACAGAATATCAATACGAAGCAACTGAAAAAACCTGTTATTTCAATGGTAGTGGATGGAGAGAGAGGATTTTTGTCAAACCACGAAACGGCAACCAATGGGTGCGAAGAGGCGGGGCTTCAGAAACACGGGCGGGACTTGACAAAGGGTGAATTCACCGGTCCAACGAGCTGTTAAGGTGCACTGCTACACATGTGTAGCTGCAACTCCACCACCTGCCCATGTATGGAGTTGGGCACCATACCCTCTTGGAAACCACCATCTCCTTGGTCTTGCTATAGTGTTGAGCTGGAGGCGGTTCGCCTCGCTCCGCTGCACAGAGACCCTCCCCCACACCGTCATGTTGTCGACCGGAGATACATAATATAGGAGGATATTATTTCTTATTAATGCGAGAACATTGGCTTCTTTTTATAGCACGCTATAACTTTCCAGGAATAGAAAAGTGTGCTATTTCTCTCAGCTTGGATTCCCCATCGATGATGTCACCAGTATATAGGTCCTTTAAGTCCACTGTTTCCCAATCAGTTGGTTGAGATTAAATTCTTATGGGTCACAACTCGAGTAAAAATCCAATTATATTTTTCCAATATAAAAAAAAAACAGAACAACTCATGAATGGATGAAATATAGATGTATTGAACATGATGACAATGAGCAATATATTTATTATGGTTTGGCGATGAATTGGATCTGCTTTTTAGGTACTCTGATCAAGCGCATCAGTCCCAAGTACCACACAGGGACTCCGAATCCCCCGTACCTAAACAGCAGATCCAAGTGTCTTTTTCCCTCACCCTCTCTCTCGCTCTCAATTCAATTCAATTCAATTCAATTCAATTCAACCCTCTCTCTCTCTCTCTCTCTCTCTCTCTCTCTCTCTCTCTCTCTCTCTCTCTCTCTCTCTAGGTTCAGGGTTTTCTGTCATAAGATAGTCAATCACAACATCTTCACCAACCTCATCCTCTTCTTCATTCTGCTGAGCAGCATCAGTCTGGCTGCCGAGGACCCTGTGAAGAACGACTCCTTCAGGAACCAGGTGTCACGCACACGCACGCACACACGCACGCACGCACACACACACACACACACACACACACACACACACACACGCACACGCACACGCACACGCACACACGTGCCACTGCTACTGAGAGACTGGGTTGTGGTGCCGCTGTCCTTGTTAGGACCAAAATTACCCACGCTGCACTTACTGCACTAAGTGGATTACAATCACTGTCAACGAGAGAGAAAACCTAATGGGATTTTCTCCAGAGTTCTATAGTTGATTAACTTCATGTTATGAAGACTATGACATGGCCCTATAATGACTTTTAAATCTGTTTATGAGCCATTAATCCCCCTTTTCTTTTCTTCTCAGTTCATCACTGATTATATATAATACTGATTATATACATATAATATACATACATATACATATATACATTAACTCACTTGAACAGTCGAAGCTCACAATATGAGCTTGCAGCTGTTTTTTGGCAAAGGGGTTTGAATTAGATGGGGGAAATCGCTGCAGTACCCTACAGCTGTATATAACTCAATTGAATTATCGCTAATTAAGATTGGTGGGTTAAATACAGTTCATTGTAACTCAATATACTTGTGTGTGTACAGATCCTGGGCTATGGGTTAAATACAGTTCATTGTAACTCCATATACTTGTGTGTGTGTGTGTGTGTGTGTGTGTGTGTGTGTGTGTGTACAGATCCTGGGCTATGGGTTAAATACAGTTCATTGTAACTCCATATACTTGTGTGTGTACAGATCCTGGGCTATGCAGACCATGTCTTCACTGGACTCTTCACCATTGAGATCATCCTCAAGGTAGAGTGCAGTGTTCATGCTATATCCATAAAGCACAATTAATGCACACTTTGGTAGATGTTTGGGCTGTATATAGTACTTCAAAGGCAAGGCATCAGATAATTACTCTTCAATATCTTGCTTCATTACTTTTTTTATCAGTTCAATTTGGGGCCAGCACTGCCACAAAACTATAATCACTGGAACCCCCGCAGCGTCTATATATTCTGGGGGAACAAAATGTTGTCACGTTTCTGTGACACGTTCTGTATTAGTTAGTGTTTTAACTTTACTGTTTTCCTATGAATTTGTTATATTTTCCTTGTCTTAGTTCCAGTTGTAGGTTCCTTTTTTTGATTGATTGAATACTTTATTGAAAATATATTTCAAAAGGATAAATTCACAAGAAAGCTGTTAGGCTTGTTTCCATTGTGGTCCTCTTGGGGAAAGGGGAAGGGGAGCAACAGACAATAAAAGGTACAATACAGACAAAAAAGGAGGCAAAAAACAAACAAAACAAAAAACAAGAAACAGGACAAAATGCATATAAACTGACCAATAAAACTGGATTTCTATTCTTTTTTCCCCTTACTTTTTTTCTTTTTTCATTTATGCCATTTATCTATTCTACACTATATTTACACTATGTTTTCGGCCAACCATCTTTTTAATGTGGATTTAAAACTATCAAAGGAACTGGTCACCTTGAGGCTGGAAGGCAAGCCATTCCACTGAACTGCTGCCGAGTACAGGAATGATGTTTTTCCCATATTGTTATGAAAAAGGCAGGGTTTAAAATCAGTAGGGCTCCCTCTGGTGTAGTGCCTGTGAGTATCACTAACTGTTGAAAAATAGTCACTTTGCACTGGTGTACTCTTATTTTCTAGTTTTCTGGTTTCCACTGTTGCTTTTGTTGCCTGTGTTGTCTCACCATGATTAGCCTATAGTGTTTCCACCTTGTCCTGTTAGCTCCCCAGCCTATCCCAGTGTTGATTATTAGTTATGTTCACCTGTGCCCTGTTTTCCCTGTGTATTTATACTCAGTTCTTTGTCAGATCATTGTTGTACGTCTCTAGTGTTATGCTCCTAGTGAACTCCTAGTGCTTTGACTCCCAGTGTTCTTGTTTCTCTTCGTGTTTGGATTTTGGTGAATAAACCGCCTGCAATTTCCACTGCCTCCCTGCCTTTGTCCTGCGTTTTGGGTCCTAACCCTCTTGATTCACGCCGTGACAACATTAGCCAAAAATAAGTAACACATCGACAAGCTCACAATGCTTCACAATGCAATGCATTGTGAGCTTGTAGATCTGCACATTTTTTTTCCAAATAGATTTGGTGTAGGCAGGAAAGGTAAAGTTGTTAAGAGGTCTTTGGATGTTGCGTGGCCGCTTCTTTTGATCCTGCTTGGCTTACAGTATAGTTAACTCCTTGACACGATGCAACGCCAAGTTTTGTCTGAGAGGACTTGCTCTGTGGAATACAACAATGAACATCCGTAACAGTCTTCTGCAATGAGTTGCATTGCACAGCGAAGCAGCTCTCAAAGTCACATTTTTAGCACGCAAGCAAACGCCGAAGAGGCATATTCTGACAATGAATAGTATTCTGAATGAATAGTATTCTACTCAATGGAGTAGTATTCTAACTTTTTTGCTCTGTGCGTGCGCATGTGTGTGCGTGCGTGCGTGCGTGCGTGCGTGTGTGCATGCGTGCATGTGTGTGTGTGTGTGTGTGTGTGTGTGTGTGTGTGTGTGTGTGTGTGTGTGTGTGTGTGTGTGTGTGCGTGCGTGCGTGCGTGCGTGCGTGCGTGCGTGCGTGTGTGTGTGCGTGTGTGTGTGTGTGTGTGTGTGTGTGCAGATGACAGCATATGGGGCGTTCCTCCATAAAGGGTCATTCTGTAGGAACTACTTTAACATTCTGGACCTGGTGGTGGTCAGTGTGTCTCTCATCTCCTCTGGAATACAGTGAGTATCCAAACAACACAACATCTCATTCAACCTTTGTTGAGCCTGACAATTTCTGCAATACTTTTTATTTTATTTAATTTTTGTTATTATTATAATTTTCTAACTCATTAGTATAATAGTATTTTCTTTAACTTTATATAGCTTTAGACGATATGAAATTGTTTTGTATAAATTAACGGGGCAGTGGTGGTGAAATGCCCTTTTAAATCAGTGGTTCTCAAACATTTTCAAGGACTCCAAAACCTGATTGTGTGTATTTGGTTGATTGTGACAGATTTGTGTAGAAAAACAGCTGATCTGCAAGCTCACACAACGCATTGCGATGTGAGTCATGTGACACATTGTGAGCTTGTAGAAAGTATGAAAAGGATTACGGTAGTTTAACTCGATCAGTAAGTTCTCTCCTTTTGCTCCCTGCAACTCCTTAACCCATTCTGACCTGAGATCAGATTCAATTTGTTTCCACTGGACACACACTGGTCTGATTAACCCATTCTGACCTGAGATCAGATTTAAAAAAATGTTATTATAAATGTCGATTTTTCAAAAAGACCTACAAGCTCGTAGCGCGCCACTCGGTGGCGCGCTATGAGCTTGTAGATCTGCTATTTTTCAATAGCTAAAGCATAACATGATGCTAATACCAAAATGGGTTCCCGTTCAGAATGGGTTAAATGACCCCTGGCGGTCCCCGGAGATACCCCCAGTTTGAGAGCCGGTGTTTTAAATAAACCACTGGGGCCACTCAACACTAGATCACATTAGGTTATGTAACTTGTCTTGTCTGTGTACAAGGTCTTCCCAAGAGCCTCAGCATGTTGATTAAAGTGCCATGAGTGAACGAAAACTAAACCACTCAGCAGTGAGCGTTGCCATTTGCTCATCCCTTTGTTTGAAACGTGGAATTTAGAAAAGAAAAGGCTTGTATTTGAAAACCGGCTTATAACTGCTCCGGTCATTAATAGAGCACCGACTCTTAAAGGTAGAGTAAGTGATTTCACTTAATTCAAATATCACTTATTTTTTTGTTTTGTTGTGATAATCCTCTCTACTATAGAGTGTGCTGACCATATAAGGAGTTCCTCCCAGTCCCCAGTTAACCCCTGGGGGTCAAAAAAACCGTAGGTTTCGTTTTTGACTCTCTATCCTGATTGGACGAAGGCTTAGGTCCCACAGCCAAAAACGAAACCTAAGGTTTTTTGAGTGAAATCACTTACTCTACCTTTAATTAAATAGAGGTCCCTTATTAGAGGATTTACGGAGTTATGTTCTTTCCACCACTGGTTTACAGGCAAGTTGTCTACTGTACGCAAACATTTGCAATCCAATCCCTTTAGTTTGCTTTTCATCTCTCGATTTCAAATATTCGTTATAACGGCTTACAGTGTTGACTTGTTAATGGTGGACAGTATATCAACTGTTGGCTACATTTCAGAGGTGACATTTACAGCGCTTAGACATGCTGAGAGCTTATCAAAGTATGTACTGCAAAACACACACACACCCACAGATCAAGTTGTTGTGTGGCAACGTATTCTGTTTCATTCTTTGATCCATTGTCTTATTCTTTGACCCATAATTCATGTTTTCATGTCATTACACAATGGCCTGATTCTAGCTTATAAACCTGTGTACATTTGTAAGAGTTGTAAACACGTATACTTAAGGGCATCAAACCTTTACGTACTGTACCTTCTACCAAGGGACAGCGACACACATTTACTGTACAGTTTAACCTCTTAAACCTTATATACTTCATCGTACGTACAATAGTGAAAATAGCCAATCAAGTGAGCGTGTAGATTGGCTATATTTTCGCTGAATGCATGATATTTTCGCAGAATGTCCCCCCTGTAATGATGCAGAATGTCCCCCCCTGTAATGATGCTAGGATTCATCATTGCACACCTGTATGCACAACACAACACACTCATGCACATTGTTTTGCCGATGCTGTTGTCGCAGCTCTGTGTACACAGGTGTAAAAAAAAAACACACTGGGGTGAGGCCATCATTACGTTTCACAGTCTTATGTTTAAACTGCATTCTTGATGACGCATTATGTTACATTTCTGTGATGTGTCTAATGTTTAATCAACTATATTATACACTCTGTCTTTGATGGCCGATAGCCTAGACTACTCGACGTAAGTCTACATGGTCCTCATTAATAACCACATTTAACTGTGGGAAAAGTTACTCATTTGATTTTTGTATTCCTATGGCCTTGGACAGTTTACTGTTAACATCTACAGTATGGACATGTTTCCCCTCAAAGTGAGCTACTGTACGATGCTGCTGAGAAGTGCAGAATTGTTCCTTTGGCAATGGATGGGCGAAGGTGGCATTGAGCTGAACGTTGTCAGGTCAATGGATGGGCGAAGGTGGCATTGAGCTGAATGTTGTCAGGTCAATGGATGGGCGAAGGAGGCATTGAGCTGAACGTTGTCAGGTCGCTGCCTGGTAAATGTTTCTGGACTGGTTCAATGGTTAAAAGTGAAGGGCACACAAACGTTAAGCATACAATAAACGGTTATTTGAACATCGTAGCATAGATAGTTTTAGGTGTCAGGTCCCAGGCTGTCCTATTTGCTCGCTGTAAACTACTCTGAATGACAACATCAGCCTGATGTCTGCTTACCATTTAACACACAATAGCATATTCACACCGACGGCCGATGTAACCGTGCCAGGCACCAACCTTCCGTTCGGGGTATGGGGTCTTGTTCAAGGACACTTGGACATGCAGACAGGAGGATGGAACCGGTTCCCAGATGGGCTGCTCTAGCTCCTGAACCAAGCGAGCTAATTTTATGGACACGGCAGATGGTGTATCCACTATCCACGTCCATTATGTTTGTTGTATAATATCTATGCGCAGATTGATGTGATTAACGTCCTCAGACAGTGGTGCCTGCATGCAGTCAAAACCCCTGATGAGTTTAAAGCCATTTAGACCTGACAAAAGGTTCTACAAAGGCCTTCTTCTAAATCATGACAGTTTTCTGAAAACCCCATGTTTCTATGTCAGTGGTTCTCAAACATTTTCATGTCAAGGACCTCCTAATATTATGTAATTGGCCACCGACCCCCATCTGAAAATATGATGTTCCAGGGACCCCCCCCCCCCCCCCAGAAAAGATTTGAGTTAAAAGTGTTCGCGCTGAAAGTATTCCAAATGTGCGCCACATTTTCACGATTTTTCAAAAATAGCAGACCTACAAGCTCGTAGCGCGGCACTCGGAGCTTGTAGGTCTGCTATTTTTCAATAGCTAATATAGAACAGAATGTTTAAAACACCAAAAGGCGTTCCCGCCCACGAGAAAACAGATCCCCCAAGAAATCCTCCGAATCCTTCCTGTCCTGTTCATTGTCAAAGGAGCTCTTTCTCTTCATAAAGGCATACTGTATACTGTAGCATAGAAGCGACAGAATTAAAGTTAGCGGAAACTCTCCAGGGTCTTAGTAATATCACGTGAATATTTCCCTGTTAAAGGAACAGCAGGTTATGGGATACTCGAGTGGTCAAACTGCTGTCTGTCTGTCTGTCTGTCTGTCTGTCTGTCTGTCTGTCTGTCTGTCTGTCTGTCTGTCTGTCTGTCTGTCTGTCTGTCTGTCTGTCTGTCTGTCTGTCTGTCTGTCTGTCGTTAACACTTAACCTGTAACACCACAAAGCACCACAGACTTGACGTCGCTGAGAGTATCCCACACTTGCTAAGCCTACCTTTAACTGCCTTTAAACGTCCAACTTTCCTCCTGTGAAATGACCTGTGATATACTTATGATTTGCACAATGGATCCTTAATTTATGTGAAAACTCACTCCTTTTATGTTACACAAATGTTTTTTTGATGCGGTAATGTCATTATCCTTAACTGTTATCCTCAAATGTTGCTTCCTTAAAGGGATATCTTCACATATTGAATTTAGACTGTTTGTCAATTGTTTCTTTGTCATATACTATTTATAATACGAGGGAAAAGACTAAATGTAGCCTACTATAGCTACCTGTGTGGCCGGTTAAAGGGCCACTTCACCCCCTTTTTCAACCAGATCTTATTTTAATGATGTTTGGGATGTTTGTATATATTTTTAAAATATCTAAAAAACAGTTAAACACATATTACACACATAACAACCATCAGGAAAGTGTTTCTTGTCTCCCAAACATATAATTAAAATAAGATCTAGTCGCGAGAGAGGGGTGAAGTGGCCCTTTAACAAGAAACTACCGTATTAGCACCCCTTTGCTTTCAATTATGAATTACCTACTACAGTATACACGTAACGGACAAAAAAATTTAATTGTCGAGGTATCCCTTTCAGTGAAAGCCGTGAAAAAAACACTTTTTTCCTTCAAATCACTTCTGTTAGAAATGAACGCTCACTCACCTTGTATACTGACACCTCCTCTCCAGTTCTAACAACTTTCTCTCTGTCTGTAAAAAATGCCTGTTCTCGTCTTTGTGTGTGTCTGTGAGTATCGTTGAGTGTACGCTGTACTCTGTATTTTAGACATGCTTGTCGTCCCACTGCTTGTAGCTCAGTGTTATATGTGTTATATTGATCCCACCATGGGATCAATGAAGCACTATACTGCTTCATTGGCATGGACATTACTATAGAGGCTATACTAGCTGCTACTAACTCATCCATTTTACTTTATGGAGTACTCTGCAGTACTGTAGGCTACACGGTGCTGCGTTACCACTTGCCTATCGGGCCGTGGCTCTTTAGTCGACTGGTAACGTACTGTTCCTTTGGAATGGGGAACCCGGGTTCGCCTCCCGGTAGCGGTGTGTATGGGTAACCTCTGCAAGTATGGAGGTCCCCCCCCAGTCAGTCAAGTACTGTCTGTGCCTTTGGAATGGGGGGGAACCCGGGTTCGCCTCCTGCATGGCCGAGGCTATACAGTACTACCTCCACCGTTATACTAATAATACTATACCACCATCGCTTCCATGACTGCTGCCAGTGGGTGAATTAGTTTGGTTGTTAAAAGCATAGTCTTGTTATGGTTCAGGTTGGTTAACTGGTTTATTTTCCTCTCAAATTCACTCACTGAGTTATTGAGCTGCAGTTCATTGATATTGAGCTGGGAATGTCATTTTATCTCAACAGTACATTAAAGTACCATCTTACTGGCTGCTAAACTTATACTACTACTTTGACTATACTGTTACTGTTGCTACTACTACTACTACTACTACTACTACTACTACTACTACTACTCCTGCTACTACTACTACTGTTATTTATATATACTACAATTATTAGTATTGTTGAGGGGCGCTATAGCCCCTCCAATGCATGGCTTTTAAGATTGCATCTTATGGCAGCCAATGGGATTTTTAATGTTTGTTTAGAACACATAAAGGCCTTTCAAACAGGAAGCGAGGAACGCAGACACAGGAGGTCTCCTCCAGGGGGCGCAACAACGCAAGCGTAAAATAAAAAGCTAAACAGAACCCAGGTCTGGGGGGCGTGTGCACGAAACGAGCACACGCGCAGCGCAACAAATTTACGCGGCCACGCTCACGTAAATAAATACGCTTGCGTTGTTGTCACACCGCGACTGCTCCCCATGCAGTGCTCCGCGCAAAAACAGCATGTCTCATTGAAAATTAACTACAGGCACGCTTCACGTTATTGAAAGGCCCTTTATGATGTAAATCGTTTGCCAGCCAAGTCTATGGACTTTAATGTTCGTTTAGGGCACTAAATGTGGCCGATATAAATACAGTGGGCGACCCTCACTTCACACGGGTGTGATTTTTTTTCTCCCACGACGACCACCTTGCGCGGTCGCAATAATAATAATAATAATAATAATAATGTTTAATCATTCAACAAGAAATGTATCAAACAATTTTTTGTAATTATAATAATGTAAATAATAATAATGTAATTGAATAATTGATTTACAGATGATGAAATTGGTACATATAATTAGTACATTGTTACAATATTTAGGCTATACACTAGCATTTCTAATATTCTAATATTTATATCAACCTAAATTGACCTAAACATTATTATTTTCTGTTTGTTTTCTGAACTTATGGTGAGAACGTATTTAATTTAATACATTTTGCTATCTCGTTATGGTCACATTGATTAATTGAATAATGTAGTTGTAGTTGTAGTGGATGTGGCTGTGTTTAACATTGTAGTTGAGTTTACGTTGTTGAGTGTGTACTGTAGGGGTGAGTGTGTGCGTGCTTGTATTTGTGTGCGTGCGTGTGTGTGTGTGTGTGTGTGTGTGTGTGTGTGCGCGCGTGCGCGTGTGTGTGTGTGTGTGTGTGTGTGTGCGTGTGTGTGTGCGTGTTGTGTCTGTGTGTGTGTGTGTGTTAATAAGCGTGTGTTAATAAGCGTGTGTTAATAAGCGTGTGTGTGTGTCTGTGTGTGTGTGTGTGTGTGTGTGTGTGTGTGTGTGTTTTGCTGTTAAAGGTCCAGTGCCATCAACGTTGTGAAGATTCTGAGGGTGCTGAGAGTGTTGAGACCACTGAGAGCTATTAACAGAGCTAAAGGCCTTAAGGTTATAACCCCCCCCCCCCACACACACACACACACACACACACACACACGCACGCGCGCGCGCACGCACACACGCTCAAAGAGACACGTCATACAATGTACTTTCTATACACATGTGCATGGATATAGATTATAGAGCGTTGCAGGAAATTAATCGCAATACATTTTCCTCATAGGCTTTTCTTAAAGTATTTATTTGAAGACGGTTACGCCGCGGACAAAGCCAACTCGGATCGTGACAAATCATGACAATGAACACAATGTTTTGGGCCGATCAAATCATTTATGAGAAGGAAAACAAAACAAATAGTGTTGTCTCCTGCCTTCATTTTCTTCTTTCTAATGATTTGATCGGCCCCAAAACATTGTGTTCATTGTCATGATTTGTCACGATCCGAGTTGGCTTTGTCCGCGGCGTAACCGTCTTTAAATAAATACTTTGCGGTTCATTTCCTGGGCCACTCGTCGTTCTGAAAGGGGGGGGGGACTGCGACGCTCTATACACACTTGGGCATGCATAGAAACTAGATAATCACTGTTGCACACACAGGGCCTTATCTTACCTGCTAGCACTATACCCACACAACCCGTGAATTGTGTATTTCTACACACTACCCACTAGACATTATGCCAAATCCTCTATTTGCGGCTGAAGGTGTGCCCGTGGGCGTGTTGGTGCACTTTTTCCCTATAATTGCTATCTTGCCCAGAATAGCACAAATGGCGCCTTGGGAAAGCACATAGCGGGTCCTCAGACCACCCACTTTGCCAATTCCATTTGATAGAACCTGTAATGAACACGTCAGGAGTGGAGCTACCTGGACACGCACGCACACACGCCCGCGCACAGTCGCACACACACACACACACACACGCACACACACACACACACACACACACACACACACACACGCTATAACTCTGGGTGTATGTGTGTTTTTTTGCAGCACGTGGTGCAGTGTGTGTTCGTTGCCATCCGGACCATCGGTAACATCGTCATAGTGACCTCCCTGCTGCAGTTCATGTTCGCATGCATAGGAGTCCAGCTGTTCAAGGTACTGAGAGAGAGAGAGAGAGAAGGGGGGTGTGGTTGAGTACAGCTGTTTGAAAGATTGATGTTAGGTTACTTTACTATGAAATCGTACATTTTTGTCAGTCAGTCACTCAAAATCCCCATACATGGTGAAAGCCCTGTTCTGGTGACATCACATGACATCATCAGGGATGGAGATCACTGATATGATGTCATAGTAAATGAAACCTGCTGTCGCCATTAAGCCCATATATGGAGATCCCTGATGTCATCAATATTGGCCAGCAACTCTACGTCTGACCTCAAGCCCTTAGATCTCCATATATGGATATATGTCAGAACCTGTTCTGTACTGACATTCCATTATGTTGATCCTTCCTCATCCATCCTTCCTCTTCGATGTTTCCCTTGTGACTTATTTATACCTGTCCATTCAAACTCTAGACGGCCTGCCCCAAAGTAATTAGTGCAGCCGCGCCCGGCAGCCGGCGAAAACTAGAGTTCTCAACAGGCCTGAAAATTAAGGCCCGGCCCCTTCCTGGGCCCTCATCAAACCCTGTACACTCAAGAGAATGTCCCCCACTGCCACCCTTAGATCTCCATATATGGAGCTGACCTGTTCTGACATTCCATTATGTTGATCTGACCTCATCAAACCCTGTACACTCAAGACATGCTCCTTATAATGGCCAGTACAGAATTCAGACGCCTCGTCTTACTGGTATATATCTTATGTGGGACGCACATTTTCCTTTATGTTTCACTCTCCCATCCACACGAAAACATACTTTTTGGTCTCTAAAATTGAAAAGTATTGAAAATGAAATTAATGTACAGTATGTATATCTCTCCATCCAAAATATTGAATGGGGGGGGGGGGGGGGGGGGGATACATTAGTGTGTGAATGAAATGCTTGATGGCTCAACCTGTGAATGTTGTCATTTTGTTCAGGGGAAGTTTTTCTACTGCACTGACCAGTCCAAGCAGACAGCAGCCGAATGCAGGTCAGTATATCAGCTCCTAATTGTATTGGATTTTAATTTATGCTGCGTTCACATGGAATCAGGCAAACCGGAACTCATGTTAGTGGAACGGGAGCAGGACGGTAAACGGAACAGGACCGACGACTGTAACGGCAGATGTGTGTGTGTGTGTGTGTGTGTGTGTGTGTGTGTGTGCATGCAGGGGTTACTACATCAAGTTCAAGGACGGCGACGTGAGGAAGCCAGAGCGGGCGGTGCGCGACTGGCAGAACAGTGACTTCAACTTCGACGACGTCCTCCAGGGAATGATGGCCTTGTTCGCCGTGTCCACCTTTGAAGGCTGGCCCGGGTGGGTACACGCACGCACGCACACACGCACACACGCATGCACACACACACACACACACGCACGCACGCACGCATGCACACACGCACACGCACACGCACACGCACGCGCATGCACGCACGCACGCACGCACGGACGCACTCTCTCTCCCTTTCATTCTTTTATTTGAAACTAAATTAGAGTATTATGTTTTACCCATTTTCCTCCATTACGCCAATTGATTCCTCCCCACACACATTATGTTACATTATGTTACATTATGTTGTCACTGCTGTCGTATCCTACTGGCTCACCTCTCTCCCTCTCTCTCTCTCAGGCTCCTGTACCGGGCGATCGACTCCCACGCGGAGGACATCGGTCCCGTCTACAACTACCGCGTGGTCATCTCCATCTTCTTCATCATCTACATCATCATCATCGCCTTCTTCATGATGAACATCTTCGTGGGTTTCGTCATCGTCACCTTCCAGGAGCAGGGCGAGCAGGAGTACAAGAACTGTGAGCTGGACAAGAACCAGGTATGTGCTCTGTGTGTGTGTGTGTGTGTGTGTGTGTGTGTGTGTGTGTGTGTGTGTGTGTGTGTGTGTGTGTGCGCGTGCGTGCGTCATTTTATACTTTGCCTTTTTTATGGTGAAAATGTATGCAAAATCAATCTTTGATTATATACTTTTTTTAAAGAGGTTATGCCGTGATATTTCTTTTGCCCCCTAAAACATTATCATCAGGTAC
>NC_137884.1:24053759-24073759 GCF_963924005.1 Protomyctophum bolini | reverse complement strand
TTATTGGTGTTGATAACTGACTTGAAATATACAGTACATGCTGTATACCTTATTGTTGCCGTTGAATGAGTCAACCGTGTAATACTCAAAGGCATCCTGGGTTTAAGAACCATGTATAGATGAGGGAAACGTTTGCTACTTTA
Organism: Protomyctophum bolini; assembly: GCF_963924005.1. Lineage (NCBI taxonomy): Eukaryota > Metazoa > Chordata > Actinopteri > Myctophiformes > Myctophidae > Protomyctophum > Protomyctophum bolini. The sequence continues at coordinate 24,073,616 of NC_137884.1, read as the reverse complement.
CATACTTTACATGTAATAATAATTCAAACAAATGAAAATAAATCGGTGGCTGAATCCAAATGTCAGACGAATGGACCTGGCAACTGCAGACTTCTGTCTGAGCCCATTCAGGACGGGACCCCTTTTGGTGTTTTAACCATTATTTTTTAAGCTGTTGGAAAATTCGTGAAAATATGGCGCACATTTTTGAATATATATTCTTTCAGAGCAAACGTTTTGAACTCAAATCTTTGCAGATGGGTGTCCTCGCCACGGCCAAATACAGATCATTCTGCGGGTCCTTGAGCACCATGTTTTCAGAAAACTTTTATGATTTAGAAGACTTTTGGCCTCATTGGGCCTCAGTCCTAAATTGGGCCTCAGTCCTAAATGTGGTCAACGTCCTGTGATGCGGATCCTATAATGTTTGGCATTATCGCATCAAGTCTGCAGGGGGCGCAGCTCTGCGACGCATTCATGAGACGAGACTTAAAACATCAGCCATGATGCCATGACTATTACCAACGCCAAGATGTGCCACCCCGCCCAAAGAGCGTGTTCCCTCCTCCGCGTCATCAGTGCCCATACCCGAGGCGGGGGTTGGCGAAAAAGCCTTTTGGTGTGGAGTTTGCATGTTCTCCCCGTGTCCCCTAGGGTAGGTACCCTCACAAAAACATGCCGTAATCCTGGTCTCTAAAACTACCTCCCCCTGGCCAGCTGTCAGGTGTAAAGAAGCAGCTTGGACTCTTCATGCATAGAAGGAGGCATGAGGTCAGTCCGCTGCCCCGCCAGGTTGGCAGAGGAAGTGTAGCGCCCAGGATTACATTAGACAATTGGCACTGGGTGAAAAAGGAAACTGGGTTACAAAATTGTGGGATAAAAATAATAAATAAACTGTTGTATACGTCCACAGCGACTGATGCTGCGCCATCCCACGCATGTTTCCTGTGCATTTTAGAACACTCACGCAGACCTATCGGAAGACCTATCGGTCTGGCCTTCGCTTTGCTGGCCAACAAGACGTATAGGCAGTTTCTTCTTCATGCTGTACTATATTTTTTTAATTGTGTATAATGTAAAGTAAGGCAATAAATGGATCTGAATTTCGGGTAATAATCCCACAAGCAAGGTCTGTGCTTTATAATAATAATAATAAAACTTTATTTGTATAGCACCTTTCATGACATGAAATGCAGCTCAAAGTGCTTTACAGAGCAAAAAAAAAGAAAAAAAGCAAGGCAAAGACAAGCAGTAATGCAATACAGTGAGGACAAAAAATAAAAGATCAATTAAAAGCAATGTTGTAGAAGTGGGTCTTGAGCTGTGCTTTAAAAATGCCGTCGGCCCGTAGAAGCAAAAAGCTGCTTCCCCGTATTTTTTAGTTGCCATTCTTTTAGGCAAAGCGAGCAGGCCAGCATATAGTGAAGTCTGCACGAAAGTCCTGGTGTTTGACCTCCTTGCAGACTCAATGAGTAACAGAATTGGGCAGGCACTGGTCCAGACTTCACGCCAAGTCCACCAGTCTGCGAGTGCAGGCCGGGAAAATCGTGACATTTGAATTCAGCCTACTTACGTTGTGTATCTCTGCTGTCGGGAGGAAACCTCATAACTCAAAATCTTCATTTTTCAGGAAATTTAAAATATACATTTTTCAGGAAAACCATATATATTTTTTAAAACAAAGCAATACAGCCTCATCAAAGTTAGTGTTGTGACTTTATATATTGTCAATTACTTCCATGAGAGGTGGGAGAGGTGGTGGAGTTAGTTGCTTTAGCAGACATTTTTGAGGGTCCAATGGAGTTAAGAGGTTTTGTCCAAAGCACTTTTTACTACTTTCCCATTGGTTCAATATTTTCGAAACAACACACAGACGTAAAGGGTGTTCAATAGCACAGATTTATGCCCCTCAAAAATGGAGTTATGTTATGAGGTTTCCTCCCGACAGCAACGATATGTCCTATGAATCTAGGTGTTTCCCCAGGATGCTTACTGTACCATGACCTTTGTTCCGTCTGCAGAGCGTGGACGACCAGGAGGAACGCAGATGGTCTAACATGTTTGGTTTCTGAGAAGCTGTCTTAATGCTTTTTCTCTCTCTCTGAACAGGTGTCACTCCTTAAAGCCTCCCCAGAGAACACACTGTATATAATATACTGTATGTGACGCTCATCAACACAGTTTTACAGTCCTTAGTCCCCCCCCCCCCCCACACCTGAATATGATCCCTAAATAATACAATTAATATCATAAGGAATTTAAATGCTAGTTACCGGACTGACTGACTGACTGACTGAATGACTGACTGAATGGTGTCATCTCCCTATTATTTTAAATCATAGACTGTATATATTCATTGTTAAATCTTACTGCATTTTAGTCAAATGCTACTACGCCAAAGAATGTGAATACATTAGCATGGATGGTCCCATCGTGCAACTGTACCTCAGATTTAGTCCTGTACATGCCTTTGGCTGTCTAGGCTTAACGTTTTACAGACGCATTTAATTAATAAGAGCTGCCGTTGAAGTGGCTGCAATATATCCAAACAAAACTAAGCAGTTTTATAATAATAAGTATACTTTAGTACCACGGGCCACATAGATTTGTCCCACGGTGCAGCTGGATAGACCGACAGCTGCAGAGCGCTCTAATTGCCCTGCGTTAAGAGTACAGTAACTGTAACTTAACGATAACTCCAGTACCTTGTGAACAGGCCATGTGGGACGGACATCTGTTGACTGAGCCTGAGCATAATAACCAATGGCTCTTTTCGACGACAGGAACTAACCGAACCGTGCACTGCAACGTGGACCCTGGAGGCACTGGGGGTAGCGCTATACCGTGAGAACGTATATATACAGTATACTTTCCACATTCTTCTCTGAAAATGGCAAAAGTATTTAGTGAAGAGGTTTCAGCATATGGAAGGTTCTGGGTTACCCCTCCGTATAGTCGAAAAGAGCCAAACAAAACGGGTGTCCTGTGACCTGTAGCCGCCGTTGTGTGTCGGTGGTGGGTGGGGTAGCGCTGGCTGGGGGGGGTCCAATATTCTCCTGGGACAAGGAGGTTGGGGTATTTCTCTCCTTCTAACCTCCCTCTCTTACCCCTCACCTGCCCCCCCCTCCCCCCACCCCCTCCCCCCCCCACTGCTCCTGTGTAGGGATACTTTAGTGATCCGTGGAATGTATTTGATTTCCTCATCGTTATTGGCAGCATAATAGACGTCATCCTCAGTGAAATTAACGTAAGTACAGTGCCCGCTCTCTCTCTCTCTCTCTCTCTCTCTCTCTCTCCCCCTCTCCCGGTGTCTCCCCCTCTCTCTCTCTCCCTGTCTCCCCCTCTCTCTCTCCCTGTCTCCCCCCCCTCTCTCTCTCTCTCTCTCTCTCTCTCCCCTTCTCTACGTGTGTCGTCTGTCCGAACCTTCCTTCCACTTTCCTGTTTAATGTCTCTCTCTCTCTCCTCCGTGTCTCCCTTGCTCTTGTGTCCCACTTCTGGTGCTGCCTTCCTCTCTCTCCTTCTCTTCCTCTTCCTCTTCCATCCGTATAAAATCCAAAATGGCAGCTGCCACTCGAAGAGAGAGAGAAACCCGAAAAACACACCAAAAAAAGGCCTGCCGAGCGTAGAACCACGAGGCCTCTTCCTGGCTCTGGTGTGGAACGTACTATAGGCTGTTATAAATAGATATACCGGGCTCTGCGATCCGTCTCCAACGTCACTTCACCTGGAAGGTGTATACTGTTATAATTAAGTATAATTAGTATACTGTTCCTTTTCATGGTTTTTTTATTACATTTTGTTTAACCCGACTGTGACATGTCCTCAGGTTTGAAGCCCCACCCACCACCCCCACTCCCCTGACTAACAGAACTAATGCACTAACCAATGACAGCAGGCTTTTTTCTTTCACACGCCTTTAATTTCCAACCCCACGACAACAGGAAGCGATTCGTTTGTTTTGGGTTGTTGTTGTTTATTGTTGTTGTTGACGTTGTTGTTGTTGTTTCCCCTCTCACGGATAAGCATGAGCGACCTCCTCTGATGCTGCGCCCTTCTCTGCTGTCCATCTCTTTCAGACATCTTTCTTTTTTATTATCCACTTTTTCTCCCCACCCGTTCTTTCTCTTTTTCCAACTATACAAAAAAAAAAAAGAATATGAATATAACTATCTTATTTTTCTCCCTGTCTCCTTTGATTTTACATTCTCTCCATGTTATTTTATTTGTTTGTTTGTTTGTTTGTTTATCTGTCTCTTATGTTCTTGTCTTTTCTTTCTTTCTTTTTTCTTTCTTTCTTTCCTGTCTTCTTTCTGTTTTCTCTTCACCTCCTTTCACAGCATTATTTTGTTGATGCATGGAACACATTTGATGCGTTGATAGTTGTGGGTAGCATTGTTGACATAGCGATCACTGAGGTTAACGTAAGTAGCCCACTCCAACACCCTCCCTCCCCTTGTCCCCCTTCTCCCCCTGCCTTACCTCCTCACATGCCTGCCTGCGTGCTCTTTCAGCCCCCCAAACACACACACACACACACACACACACAACACACACACTGACCGAGGACAGATACCTATCGCACCAATGCTTTCAGATGCTTTGGAAACGCCGGCCGTGGCCATGCCTTTAAGTCGAATAGCTCTGGGGAAAGTAATTAAACGCAGCGTGGCAACGTTAAAGGCTTGGTTAGGTTTGAAGCTAGGTTTCCAATTATTGATTGAGTTTTGATCCGTGACTTGGTTCAAATTGTAACACCAATCACGCAGTGTGTACTTGAAACCACTTACAAGCTTACGGTATACAATTGCACGTTAAAATTAAGTTGAGCTGTCAAGCCTGTAGAATAGATGCTTAGTCTATTTGTGACGTTAACTGTGGTGGCCGATGCAAAAAGTCAATAGTAATTTGGCTGAGAAAACATTCGGCCCCAATCTCAAAATGGGCCCAGAATTCACCGGCAAATTCACTGGAGCAATTCAAAAAGCATAGTCCCTAGAGGCAGTTTTCAATGTCCGCAATCTACTGTGGCTTCAATATGTGGCCTCAGAAATACTGAGAAATGGACGTGTATTGATTGTTACTTCTACCGATGAAGACATGGACTCATGGAGATAAGATTGAAAGAGAGTGTGTTTTAAAGCATTATGTTATACTTTAGCTATTGAAAAATAGCAGATCTACAAGCTCAACGAAATTGTGAAAATGGCACACAGTCCTCACAGTCTCACACACTGTATCATATTACACTTAAAGACTTTCTCAATAGCTTCTAGATACTGCCTCTATACTGTTCCGTAACCAATCATAGAAATTCAAAGATTCTCGGGAGGGTTTTCAAATATTTGAAGAGCAACAAAATAGGTATTTATGCCTCTGTCTTTTGAACATCAATAGCACAAATCAAACAAACAAACAAACAAACATGAAGCTATACTCATATTGCCTTTGTCAGTAGATGCTGAACTATTGCATTGTCTCAGCACTTTGGTTTGGATTCACATTGCAGTTTCTCTTGCCATATTGCATCAGGGACGTTGTCCACTTCCCTTGCATGCTGGAGCTGTATAGCATGTATAGAAGATAGAGGATGGAAAGGTGTATATCCTGGCTTGGGCTCACATTCATTGTGTTGGGACAATTTTTACAAAGAAACAACAAACCTGAATGCTTAAGAAAAGACTGGAATGAACATTTTGCCCATTGATGTCGGCATATTTCTGAGATACAGTGAGGGTTGCCTGCAGGACCCTGCATTCTGTTTTCCTGTACATTGTCGCACATGCTTTTTGAATTGTGTTGGGGGAAAAAAAATGTTTTTGTTTGTTTGTAAGTAAGAAAGAAAAAAAGCAGAAGAAAAGCATATATTCGTTCATTTAGGAAATGAATACTTTTTCCCCCCGAGTGATTCTTGGTGAAAGGTTTGTGTTATGAATTAGAAATGAGGTCCCTACACAAACAACGTTTGTCGTTTTTCCTTTTTTTCTTAATTGCGTAGAAAAAACCTACTTACAGTAGATCCCCCCCCCCCCCCCTCTCTCTTTCGTCCACCAGCAGCAACATGCGTATAACAGAGCAGTCGGATCCATAAATGGATTTACTCCACAGCCGTGAAATTTATGTAAATGTATGCATGAATTAATTTGGTATCGACTGGAATGGGCCCCTTGGTCAAACAGTGGAGTAGAATAAGAATGCAGCTGTGTGTACCAGGCTAAACACCCCCCCCCCCCCAAGTACAAGTCTAAAGTCTGCTGCCTATTGGACTCTCACTTAAAGGATAATTGCTGATTTATTCATGTGGCCTTCACATTTTGACCTGACAAACAGTCTCTAAGTACCGAGTGAAAATGGAAATGGAAACGCCATGGGTTGGTTTATTCAGCATTACCGGCCGTTGGCAGGGTTTTAGTGATGCCTGAATATAGTCGTTATGAGGACAAGCAATATATTCAAATTTCAACTGTTTTATAAACCGTTCACAGATTTTATTTATAATGTGAAAATGAGAGTAAAGAGAGTATGATATAGTACTTTATTGTCGGTTCACACTGAAATTTGTCTTTGCGACACAGCAGCTGCAAGTATGCAGAACACATATACACACATTTGACATAACACAAAGAACAAGACAATTCACATACATCAGCAATATCCACCACTTAGATTATACTGTGGCTACTACAACTCCTTTTTGAGATTTACATTAGACAATTTAATAATCCGGTATTTTCTCCCCGATTCCGATCTTTTGAAAATCATCTGATCGGAGCGATTTCCATCCGATCCGATCGGGACAACCCTACTCGTAACACCCTGAAGAAGACAGCTTCGCTGTCCAATAGGCATAGTGTTTTTTTCTCTCTTGTCCTCAACAAACCTTTCAGCACTTCTGCTACGTGTGCGGCAAGTTTGAAATGCTAACAGACAAGAAGCAAAGGCTGCTGAGAATAAGTTGGCAGCTCCGTCCCGCAGGACGGCATTTGTTTGTATCTACTATATACTACTTATTTGTGGGTCTTCTTGACTACTGAACAGTGGAAGATGTATACCTCCAGAAGTTGTGTACAGTGTTCTTCTATATGGTCCCAGGTGGTGGGAATAGATATAGGTCTGACAGCCAGGCATACAAATGAGGAGCAGGCTTATATTATATCCCTGAAGTGTATGAACCTGAACAGAGCTAGTTTCTTCCTGCCGTGAAAAGTGGTAGCTCTCTGTCCAACAACATGAGACAATGTGTCGGTAGAGCGTTTTATTTTGATGTCCTTGTTCTCGGCCAAAAAAACTTCCGTGTGATGTCGATGTCCTCGTTAGAAACTTGGGATCTCTATAAATGACACTTAAGAACTTTGGGGAAACAACCAAAATATAGTAGGCCTACTGACGTTTGTTTGGTTTAGATTTTTTGGACAGGTGTATTTTCACTAAATGTCGCTTGCTCTCACTCTCACAGTACAAGAACTAGCTTGTAAAGTTCATGTGGGAGGAGACAGACATCTAGTGAATGGATGGATATAAGTCTACAGTTGAGGACATTGATCATTACCCATTGATTTATGATAGAATTGATTAGTGATACATTGTATTGCTGATTAGTTTCAGCTGGCCGGGTCAGAGATATACACCTTCCTCATCTATACATGTCACTGATGTGATGTTGCACACACCTTGGTTTTGCTTTTGCTTTTTAGTTTGATTTGATTAGTTTGCACTTTCTTGACATGTTTCTTCTTTTGTTCTCTAACTTCTAACCTAAAGGCATGCCCCAAGTCTTCCATTTTTCTTCTCTCGTGACTTAAGTGGTATGGGCGGCAGGATATATACCATGCTAGTGTTAATTAATGTTGTCGCATAATTGTTCTTGAGCTGCTTTTATTTAATTTCTTCTCTCGCTCTTTCTGTTTAAGAAACTATATCTGCAGCATAACCTTTAGGAGAACCTTTTCAATGTTTTCCTGTTATTGCACTTCACGTTGTGCTTAGACACAAAATGTATGTAGACTACGTAGCAGCTAACAGAAGCTATAGTGGTTCAGAAAACAGCTACTTCATTTTTTTTTTTATGTGTGGTGAGGTGCAGTAACAGGCCGACACTTAACAAAGTCCATGTCGAATGGCCCAAACTGTCATCTATGAATATGCTCACTTATTAGGTTCTTTGTTCAACACCATGTGGGTTGTCATTGGGTTAGATTAGTTTCTGTTTATTTTATAGACCCCATACCTCCCAATTCTGCATTAGCAACCACCTTGCGGGTGCTTGTTAAACGCTCTGAGATTCTTTTCCTTGTTTGTATTGGTCTGAGTGCCAATATTAGCTGGACAGATTGGTAGTTGGTCTGCTCTGAGTGGTGCCTGCCCGATGCTAGTATGGATATGCATATCTCCCCCTCTCTCTCTCTCTCTCTCTCTCTCTCTCTCTCTCTCCCTCTCTCTCTCTCTCTCTCTCCGGAATGCCTTCTCTCCTTTCGCTCCTCGTCCTCCTACTATATTCTCCCTTTCGCTTCAAAAAAGCCCTCTGTGAATTGTACTTCTTCTTTTATGAATGTTCCTCTCTATCCTCTCTCTCTTGTTTATTGTTGCATTGTGTGGTTCAGATTGCTCACCTGAAATGCAAACTAGGTACCGCAGGTCTCTCTCCTTCAGGATACATTACTTTTTAAGGTCAACCGATCAGCTCTATAGCTCTAGTTATATTCTATGAAGAAAAAAAAAAAGGAGTAAAAAGGCAAATCTATAGCCGGTGTTTTCAGGAGTCCTGCGCTACCTACAGACCTGCTGAACTTTGAAAGAACCTGAACCTGAACGAACCTGAACTTTGTTTATTTGATAAACCTCTTGCCGTATATGTTTGATTGCCATGTTTCTCTACTGAGACTCTCCCTTAGCTCTATAGTGAAGCTTCATGCATGGGTCGATTCTCAGCCAGTATAAATCCACTGCAGTTTTGACTGCGACAATATCTATAGTATACCGTCTCTGTTATTTTAGATATTGTCATCTTAAAAAATTAAAAAATAAAGCATGGTAGTGGTAGTGGGGTTTAGTGCACTTTGACAAGTTACATGGCTGTTATGCTGATGATGACATACTGGACATAATTATACAGTATGTAAAGATTGATTGGCGATAGTGGGTCACTGGTCTATCTCTCTCTCCTCTCTCTCTCTCTCTCTTCTCTCTCTCTCTCTCTCTCTCTCTCTCTCTCTCTCCCTCTCTCTCTCTCTCTCTCTCTCTCTCCTCTCTCTCTCTCTCTCTCTCTCTCTCTCTCTCTCTCTCTCTCTCTCTCTCTCTCTCTCTCTCTCTCCCTCTCCCTCTCCCTCTCCCTCTCTCTCTCTCTCTCTCTCTCTCTCTCTCTCTCTCTCTCTCTCTCTGACCCCGACCCTGCTAGAAGTTTGATCTAAAGTTCTAAACCAATGAGGAAGTAGCGCTTCATGTTGTGACCAATCAGGGAAGAGTTATGCGAGGATGTTGTTTCTATGTTACTGTGTTGCGCCATATCAGGAGGGGGCGTGGCCAGTTGGAATACCTACATACCTCCTTCCTCCCTCCCTTCCTTCCTTCCTTCCATCCTACATTATTTCCTCCTTGTCTCTCCTTTCCTCTCTTCCTGCTGTGCTCCCTTCATCCTTCATCCTTATCCCCTCCTTCCTCGGGTCTGATCTAACATAGCACGGATTGGTAACCATCTGTCCTTGATCTGTGTCACCAACCAATCATGTTATGCTAGCTCAACAAACGGTAATCCAGGGGGAAGTGAATGGTTAGTATGCTGAGGTATTTCAACGGGGCCAATGTCGAAGTGAATTCAACACTTCCTGAGTAATACAGATTAAACTGGTTTAATCTATAGTTAACGGTTTAATCTGTATTTTAATGTGTCCAATTCATTGCGGGGTCACCACTAGGTGTCTCCCTCTGTGTTCAGTGTTAACTGTTGTTCTGGGATCTGACTTTCTCGACACATCTTAGATGTACTCTTGTATTTTATACCGATATCGTCTTTAATACCGGTAGGTTTTTTTGTGTATTTGTTATATCCAGTTAGTATAAAAAAAAAGGTATATAAAAAAGAACAGCCACACAACTTTTCTTGCCATTTAACCTGCAAGACCCAACGTTGCAAATATACAACAATTTATAATTAATTAATTATTTTTTTCACCTAAACGTTGTCTTTGATGCCATTGGTCAAGATATTTGCATATAAACACCCCCACAGAGGCTGAAATTCACACAAATTAAACATTTCTGGACACGAATTTAGATTCTTTTTTTTTACCTATGACCTTTGACCTTTATATATATATATATATATATATATTTATTAAGTCCAAGTCAGACTTGATTAAGCGTGATTAGGGTTTAAACTGCGCGGTTAAGATGTGTTGGGAAAGCCTGGTCCTCTGCTAGCCAAAGCTGCTAATGTTGTGTTGTAACCACAGCTGGCCAGCCACACACACACACACACACACACAATTCAATTCAATTCAATTCAAAGGGCTTTATTGGCATGAGAAAACATACGTTTACATTGCCAAAGCAGAAAGAACAATAAACACACACACACACACACACACACACACACACACACACACACACACACACCACTGAATGCGGACCATGTCGACTCAACACAGTCCCTCAACCGTTGACTCAACCCTTATCGTAGTCTCAGTCCTACGTCAAACCCTTATCGTAGTCTCAGTCCTACGTCAAACCCTTATCGTAGTCTCAGTCTTATACGTCAAACCCTTATCGTATATAGTCTCAGTCTTATACGTCAAACCCTTATCGTAGTCTCAGTCCTATACGTCAAAACCTTATCGTAGTCTCAGTCTTATACGTCAAACCCTTATCGTAGTCTCAGTCCTATACGTCAAACCCTTCTCGTAGTCTCAGTCTTATACGTCAAACCCTTATCGTAGTCTCAGTCCTATACGTCAAACCCTTATCGTAGTCTCAGTCTTATACGTCAAACCCTTATCGTAGTCTCAGTCTTATACGTCAAACCCTTATCGTAAGTCTCAGTCTTATACGTCAAACCCTTATCGTACTCTCAGTCCTACGTCAAACCCTTATCGTAGTCTCAGTCCTATACGTCAAACCCTTCTCGTAGTCTCAGTCTTATACGTCAAACCTTTATCGTAGTCTCAGTCTTATACGTCAAACCCTTATCGTAGTCTCAGTCTTATACGTCAAACCCTTATCGTAGTCTCAGTCTTACACGTCAAACCCTTATCGTAGTCTCAGTCTTACACGTCAAACCCTTATCGTAGTCTCAGTCTTATACGTCAAACCCTTCTCGTAGTCTCAGTCTTACACGTCAAACCCTTATCGTAGTCTCAGTCTTATACGTCAAACCCTTATCGTAGTCTCAGTCTTACACGTCAAACCCTTATCGTACTCTCAGTCTTACACGTCAAACCCTTATCGTACTCTCAGTCTTATACGTCAAACCCTTATCGTAGTCTCAGTCTTACACGTCAAACCCTTATCGTACTCTCAGTCTTATACGTCAAACCCTTATCGTACTCTCAGTCTTATACGTCAAACCCTTATCGTACTCTCAGTCTTATACGTCAAACCCTTATCGTACTCTCAGTCTTATACGTCAAACCCTTATCGTACTCTCAGTCTTATACGTCAAACCTTTATCGTAGTCTCAGTCTTATATGTCAAACCCTATCAGAAGGACATGTTGAGTCGACATGATGTTGAGATATTCTCTCAGTGGACGCCAAAGTGGAAAAATCTCATTATCTAGCCGACCATTTCATTGCACAAAATAATTTGATCACTTTGGAAATGAACTGTAACAGCTGTGGTTTTTTACATATTACTACACACAAGTTGGTAAACCGGCGAGTTCTCCGGTATCCACACACACACACACACACACACACACACACACACACACACACACACACTGTGTGCTGATCCGTGTTCCTTTCCTTAAAGCCAGCTGACACCTCCTCCACCTCCTCCTCCTCCTCCTCCTCCTCCTCGTCCTCCTCGTCTTCGTCTTCCTCCTCTTCCTCTTCCTCTCACCCCCCTGTGGTAAGAGCAATGGTACGACCCGACGGTAACCCCCCCTCCTCTATTACCTCCATCTGTCTGTCTGTCCGTCTGTCTGTCTGTCTGTCTGTCTGTGTCTGTCTTTCTCTCCGTTTTCATTCTTTTCTCTCTGTTGCCATCATCTGCAGCATGTGCCCAAAATCTACCTGTTCATAATTGTATCTGTATATCTCTGTATATATCTGTTGTGTGTGTGTGTGCGTGTGTGTGTGTGTGTGTGTTTACGTGTGTGTGTGCGCGTGTGCTATAGGGCGCGTGTGTTTGCGTGTGTGTGTTGTTGTGGTGCAGGACACCACATATTGTGCTGCATGGTGCAACTTAAGTGGACTTAAGTTAACCAACTTGTGAGTTTTTTGTGACTTGTTGTTGTCATGGTGCCCACTGCCCCCTCCTCCCCTCCCCCCCCCCCCCCCCCCCTCCTGCCATGCCCCCCCACTACGCCCATGGCTTGTCCCTCGTGACACTCCCACTCCACTCGTCCCCCTTTATTTCTGTGTGTGTGTGGTCTCCTGGGTTAGTGTGTGTGTTTCTGTGTGTGTGTGTGTGTGTGTGTGTGTGTGTGTGTGTGTGTGGTCTCCTGGGTTAGTGTGTGTGTTTCTGTGTGTGTGGCTGTGTGCGTGTGGTCCCCTGGGTTAGTGTGTGTGTGTTTGTGTGTGTGTGTGTGTGTGTGTGTGTGTGGGGGGGGGGTCTCCTGGGTTAGTGTGTGTGTGTGTGTGGGGGGTCATGTCATCGGTGCAAGCCATCGTGGTCACCATCGCTGTCATCACGTAGTGTGTGACGTCGTACAGTCACACACTCTCTCTCTCCTCTCAACTGGCCTGCCCTATGTCTCTCTACCAACCTGTCTGTCTGTCTGTCTCTCTAACTGTCTGTCTGTCTGTCTGTCTCTCTACCTACCTGTCTCTCTACCTGTCTCTCTACCTATAGCGGCTACCTATAGCCGGTGATCTATCCGTTCCGATTTCCTGATCTGATTTCCTGAAACACACTGAACCAAATCTCACCTTCAGTTTCTCCGTCTCTCGCTCTTTCGTCTCTCTCTCTCTCTCTTGGCGCCCTCTGTTGGCCAGTGATTGGCATTACATGCAGTGTATATTCCTGTAGGAAGGCAGCAGGGATACATTCAAACTTATAGCAGCTACTCTTAAAAGAGACGCGTCGTTTTCAACACAGCTGACCTGAGCCGTCTTCGGCAACACACGCCTTGTGTCATCTTTCAACACATGCATCTTTAAAATCATCTCAATTGTAGATTTCCTGTAATTTCTCAACAAATGTGACAAAATTTGACTGAGGGACTGCCATTGGATTTTTTTTTTTGAATTTTTTTCATGTCATATGAAAGCAGGGAATCATAGCTTCAAATTGACATATTGGTTGTTCAGTTTGACCCACCAGTTTTGGAGATATTATGGCTTATAGAGTAATGCCTTGTATAGAAAACAGCGAGTTGAGAAAACAGGCTTGAAAGGTTCACTTCTGTGGTCTCTACCATTATGCAGCTACGTTTATTTCATATACATATTTCAGCTCTGACACTTATTTCAGACATGCTCTAGTTTGTAACGAGTCTGCCTGTGCTATTAACTCATTATGAAGGAAAAACTAAACCTGGTGAAAAGCTGTAATTTGCGCGATGGCAGTCTCAGTCAAATCTGGTCACATTAATGATCAGAATGTATCTAAGAATACATTTTGCTGTTGGGAAGTATAATAATTTTTGATAAATTGAGGTTTGTGTTCTTATAATAATAATAAGCAAATCAAACGCTTGCTTGGTGTGAAACATGCATGTCATATAAAGTGTTCTAAACAATATATAAATAGAGATTAATATAAATAAAGACTACATTAGACTTCATTTCACATGGTGAAAGTGTACACGGTATAACGGTAGATCTGCACATGGCGTTCTGAGGTTACACAGCGTGTTGAGAGGTCATACATCCAGTGTGTGGTCTTAGACGTCTGTGGAAATGACACATCCGTTTCAAGAGGACATTGTTCTGTCCGTTTAGATTGGAGGGAATTGAACGGCTTCATGGAGAAAACACTGAACATCAGCAGCAAGCTAGTCTCTTACTGAGTCACTGTGGGATTCTGTCACTGCAAGCTAGTCTCTTACTGAGTCACTGTGGGATTCTGTCACTGCAAGCTAGTCTCTTACTGAGTCACTGTGGGATTCTGTCACTGCAAGCTAGTCTCTTACTGAGTCACTGTGGGATTCTGTCACTGCAAGCTAGTCTCTTACTGAGTCACTGTGGGATTCTGTCACTGCAAGCTAGTCTCTTACTGAGTCACTGTGGGATTCTGTCACTGCAAGCTAGTCTCTTACTGAGTCACTGTGGGATTCTGTCACTGCAAGCTAGTCTCTTACTGAGTCACTGTGGGATTCTGTCACTGCAAGCTAGTCTCTTACTGAGTCACTGTGGGGTTCTGTCAGCAAGCTAGTCTCTTACTGAGTCACTGTGGGATTCTGTCAAAGCTAGTCTCTTACTGAGTCACTGTGGGATTCTGTCAAAGCTAGTCTCTTACTGAGTCACTGTGGGATTCTGTCAAAAGACAGAAAGAAAGAAAGAAAGAATGCTCACAATGTGCCTCACGGCGACTTGTGAGCTTATTATATTGACTATTGACTATCGACTATTGACTAAAACGAAGTGCCCAGTTTGGGACATATGAATAAACTTGACCTATTAGAGGTTTGGTGTAGAGTGAAAAAAGAGCAGACCATGTTCCAAAGTAAAAATAAATAACTAAGCCTTGCCGAGCCATGAGGCCCATATAGGGCAGGAGCCTATCTCCTGTTTCTGTAGCCATGAGGCCCATAGGGGCAGGAGCCTATCTCCTGTTTCTGTAGCCATGAGGCCCATAGGGGCAGGAGCCTATCTCCTGTTTCTGTAGCCATGAGGCCCATAGGGGCAGGAGCCTATCTCCTGTTTCTGTAGCCATGAGGCCCATAGGGGCAGGAGCCTATCTCCTGTTTCTGTAGCCATGAGGCCCATAGGACAGGAGCCTATCTCCTGTTTCTGTACACCCCCTGGACATGACGCCAGTATGTCACCTGCATCATCTCTCTCTCTCTCAGCTAAGGGGTCCTTGGCCTGAACAATGTTTTGTTGCATCAGATGTTAACCATAGCAGAGGCACGGTCGTGTTTTACTGCAGGCAGTTTGGCAGACTGGCCCTGTTGACGTTAACTGCACGAACAACGCATGCAGGATCAGCCTTTTGTTATGAATAATTAAACTGCCGTTAGAATAGCACAGCGTTAGATGGCTGAATATTTCATAGGTAAGATATTTACTGACATTGGACTGTTTTATAGTACCCCACCCCCCCCAAAAAATGCTATAGGTTTGATTTAGCTGAAAGCTATAAAGCACAAAACCTATATTCTGGTTAGCTTGTTTAACCATCTGGACAATTGATAGATTGATGAATGGATATACTACAGGTACTGTAGGTAGGCAGGTAGGTAGGTAGATGTGTGTGTGTGTGTGTGTGTGTGTGTGTGTGTGTGTGTGGGTGGGTGGGTGGGTGGGTGGGTGGGTGGGTGTGTGGGGGTAGGTAAGTATAGGTAGGTAGGTCGGTAGGTGTAGAGCTGGTCTCTGCTTGTTGATGATCGGTGATTCCTCCATAAGCCTTTAAATTACAATTATGATTGGCCAATTATTTTTTTTCCAAATCTCTTTTAGTTGTTAGTTAATTTCAACACAACCTTTTATTTATTAACTGTGTGTGTGTGTGTGTGTGTGTGTGTGTGTGTGTGTGCGTGTGTGTGTGCGTGTGTGTGTGTGTGTGTGTGTGTGTGTGTGTGTGTGTGTGTGTGTGTGTGCGTGTGCATGCGTGTGTGTGCGTGTGCATGCGTGTGTGTGTGCGTGTGCGTGTGTGTGCGCCTGCATGCGTGTGTGTGTGTTATGCTTGTTTATATCCATGTTTTTGGGTGTGAACTTGCATACAAATATGGCGTGTGCATGTGTGAATGTATGTGTGCATGTCTCTGTGTGCATATAACGTGTGTGTGTGTGTGTGTGTGTGTGTGTGTGTGTGTGTGTGTGTGTGTGTGTGCGCGCGCGCGCACCTACATGTGCTGTGTGTGTGCATACATACGTGTGTGTGTGTGTGTGTGTGTGTGTGTGTGTGTGTGTGTGTGTGTGTGTGTGCGCGTGTGTGTGTTTGTGCATGCACTACCGTACTAAACATAATGAAGGGACTGCAGAACTCTGAAGAGAACGCCAGGATCTCCATCACCTTCTTCCGTCTGTTCCGCGTCATGAGGCTGGTCAAGCTGCTCTCTCGTGGGGAAGGGATTCGGACCCTGCTGTGGACCTTCATCAAGTCCTTTCAAGTGAGGAGAGACGAGAACCAGACAGACATGTGGCCCCTTTTCCACCCGTCGGTTCCCAGTGGGAACCGGTTCAGTTATTTTTGGTTCTTATAGTCCATGAGCCAGAGCTCCAAAATTGAAACGTTAATTATGAATTGAGTGTGCAAAACCATACCTATATTAGATTGTTATCACCATGAAACTTCCCCAATTGAGTACTTACACGAAGACAATGATTTATTGTATTACAAATTTTTACATTTTTAAATATGTAGGATAATATGAAAAATAATCAAAAATATGAAAAAGGTACTACTGTGGAAGGGTTATCATGTATTAATTTACTTGTATTGATCCTATAAACAATTTAATATATAGGGTATAGTTTGCCCACCAATTTTGGAGCTCTGGCTCATGGACTAAAAACCAAAAAGTGAACTGAACCGGTTCCCACTGGGAACCAACCGGTGGAAAAGGGGTCACAGAGAGAGAGACAACATCATATTAGACACCAGTGTTGCTTTTATAGTTTTAGTCATTAGTTTAGTCTCTTGAATAGCTTTCACTTCGTTTTTTAGTCACATTTCTTTTTTGAGTCACCTGGAATGTCTTGGTGTTATATAAGTCTATATAGGTTTTTTTTTTAGTCGAGTAAATCTACAGTTGATTTAGTCGACTAACGTGTATTTTGTCGTGGCCTCGATGCCGTCCGTCTTATAATGGCTGATTTTATACACTTGCTGAAAATAGCCGATCGTCTATTTTCAGAAAATGTGTTCTTGTCGGTATAAGCAATGCCGTTGCCATGTCGTGAGTATAAAATAAGTTTTTTTTTCATGGAAATAAACACCAGATAAACACAGGAGAATAGTATGAGAATGTTAGAGAGGTATGGCCTTCACTTTTCTGCTCTCTCTCTCTACCTCTCTCTCCCTCTCTCTCTCTCTCTCTCTCTCTCTCTCTCTCTCTCTCTCTCTCTCTCTCTCTCTCTCTCTCTCTCTCCATCTCGTTCTCTCGTTCTCTCCAACCCCCGGTACTAACCCTGAAGAACTCCCATCCTCCCTCTTTTAGAAGGTCAAGACGTATGAGATGAACGACCTCGGCACAGCAAAACCATTTGATAGAATGTGTTTGGACAGAAAGAAATTAGCTTTTCTCTCTCTCTCTCGTGTTTGAACAGGGCCAGCTCATGCTCGCTGTGTTATTTGTTCAGCTGTGTACCTTATTGTGTGTGTGTGTGTGTGTGTGTGTGTGTGTGTGTGTGTGTGTGTGTGTGTGTGTGTGTGTGTGTGTGTGTGTGTGTGTGTGTGTGTGCTTGTGTGCGCGATGCCGTGCGTGTGTGCGTGCGTGCGTGCTTGTTGCGTATGTGTCAAGGTCATACAAACGAGACCACCGATATGTCACCGGCGATATGTCATCCTATATATATCATAGGATTTTAGTCGACTAAATGTATTTTGGCGGGCCTTGAGGCCGTCGTAATGACTGTTTTTACACGTGCTGAAAATAGCTGATCTACAAGCTCACAAGTTTGAGTTTGTATAGATCGGCTATTTTCAGAATGCGACCGAGTGTAAAATGACTGGATCTCTTGTCCACTATAGACCCTTCCTAACATTTTAGTCTAGTTTTTATTTGTTGACGAAATTGTCAATATATTTAGTCTTTAGTTTTAGTCATCAAAGCTTATAGTTTTCATTTAGTTTTCGTCAGTGGAAAAAGGTAGTCGACGAAGCATTTTTCGTCTTTAGTTTTAGTCGACGAAAACAACACTGGATGCAACCGACATGTGTAGCTATGCTGCAAAAAGCTACAACAGCTACAAACACACTGTGTTTCTTTTTGCATCTGTCCGTGTGGCGCAAAACCTTACAGTGTATCACTGTCAGGTGGAAAGAAACGGACACGTCATGTATTTCCAAGGAGACCGCTTCCCCCCCCCCCCCCCCCAAGGCCAAACAGCAGTTGGTTGGCAGTGATATACACATTGACTTGAGGGGGAGGGGGTTGGCATTACAACATAATGGGGGGTGAGAGAGAGAGAAAAATACTTGCCGAAGTTGCCATTAATCATGAGCTGGCCCTGAACGTCGCGAAAAAAAAACCCAAGAGTATAAAGCTATAGCCGCCAGCAGCCCAGGTCTGTCTGTAGCAACACAACAGGCCCAGGTGGTCATAGAGAACAACAGGGAGAGAGATGTCTAGATGTCATGTTTGGACCGTTAAGCTTGGTGTAGAGGAGCTGTTCTCCTGGCTATACGCTCAGAGAGCGCTTTGTAGAACCAAGTGAAGTCAGATGATTGGGTTCCTTCCTGGTTGCTGTTGGTGCAGTGCTATATATATCCCCTCGGCCCGGTGCTTCAGTTCACTTTCTCTTCACAACGGTTCCACCAAGTCGGGTTTAAATTTATGGGGCCAAATTTGAAATTGCATTAAATTTAATAAAGTGCGTGATGATGGTTTTTTTCCCCGTGTGAGAGAGGTCTCTCCTCTCCGCACGGTATAGTTGAGCTCATTACCAAACAAATCCCTAATCACTGCAAAGGATAATTGGTTTCTTTTGGTTTGTATTATGAGTTAACGAGTTAATTGCCTTTTCAATTAGTGTCCTGAACCCATTCTGAACGGGAACCCCCTTTTGGTGTTTCAAGCATCATGTTAACACTTTGGCTATAGAAAAACAGCAGATCCACAAGCTCGTATAGCGCGCCACTCGGAGCTTGTAGGTCTGCTGTTTTTGAAAAATCTTGAAAATTGTGGCGCAAATCTTTGAATATTATATATTCTTTCAGAGCGAACATTTTTAACTCAAATCTTTGCTACTGGGGAGGCCCCAGGAAAAAAAAAAAATCAGACAGGGGTCGGCGGCCAAATTCATATACCGTATAATTTCCGGACTAACCCCGTCATTTTGGGGGTTGAGCAGCAATGACATACAGTAGAAACATGAGGTTTTTCAGAAAACTGTCGGGACTTAGAAGACATTTTATAGAATGGAGCTCTAAATGGGTTAATCAATGTGGTATAACTGAGTTGAGTGGATGTAAAGTGACTGGAAGCCGGGCCTTGGAGCAGCAGGGTGTGGCCTGCCGTGTTACTGACGTGTTACTGACGTGTTACTGACGTGTTAATGACGTGTTACTGGCGTGTTAATGACGTGTTAATGACGTGTTACTGACGTGTCTCTGCCGTGTTACTGACGTGTCTCTGACGTGTTACTGACGTGTCTCTGACGTGTTACTGACGTGTTAATGACGTGTTACTGACGTGTCTCTGCCGTGTTACTGACGTGTCTCTGACGTGTTACTGACGTGTCTCTGACGTGTTACTGACGTGTTAATGACGTGTTACTGACGTGTCTCTGCCGTGTTACTGACGTGTCTCTGACGTGTTACTGGCGTGTCTCTGCCGTGTTACTGGCGTGTCTCTGCCGTGTTACTGACGTGTCTCTGACGTGTTACTGGCGTGTC
>NC_137884.1:24036259-24048759 GCF_963924005.1 Protomyctophum bolini | reverse complement strand
CTGGAAGAGAACCAGCATGAAGCTGTTGGATCAAGTGGTGCCCCCTGCTGGAGGTATCATGTTACAACAAGTCCTTGGGTGTCTGGGAAAGATGTGATTGGAAGAACGCTCGACTTCCGCATTTTAATTCCGTCATTTTCTCACCAAATTTTGGTGCCCAAGGCCGGGCGAAGTCGTGTGCACACACGACCATGGGGGGTCAGATCAACATGGCCATATAAGGAGCATGTATTGAGTGTACTGGGTTTGATGAGGTCAGATCAACATATGGAATGTCAGAACAGGTCAGCTCCATATAATGGAGATCTAAGGGTGGCAGCGGGGACATTCTCTTGAGTGTACACTACAGGGCTTAACTTTTGGGCCTGTTTGAGAACTCTAGTTTTCGCCGGCTGCCGGGCGCGACTGCACTAATTACTTTGGGGCGGGCCCGTCTAGAGTTTGAGAATATCCCCTTTAACAACATTTCAACACCTAGAGCTGGACAGAAGTGCGTGTGACAATGGGAGGGACAATAGGTACTTAACTCCACCCACAATGACCACCTTAACCTGACAATTTCGTCAACAGATAAAAACTAGACTAAAATGTTAGGAAGGGACTATAGTGGACAAGAGATCCAGTATAAGTCAATTTAAGTCAATTTTGGTGGCTATTTTCAGCAAGTGTAAAATCAGTCATTGCGACGGCATCAAGGCCCACCAAAATACATGTTAGTCGACTAAATCACCTGTAGATTTAGTCGACTAAAATCTTATGATATTTAGTCGACTAAAACTAGACTAAACACTAAAACATTCCAGGTGACTAAAATGTGACTGAAACTAAATTAAAACTATATTGAAGATACTACGACTAAAACTAAAATCTAAAATTGCCTGCCAGAAACAACAGTGCGTTCAACCAGTGGATGACGTCATCACTGTGTTGCCCTCATTTCCAACAACATGACCTCAGCATGGCCTCATTCCCATGCTGTCATGGGAACCATGGGCCTATTATATTATTATATTATATATTATTCCCATGCTGTCATGGGAACCAGGCCTATTATACACTCATTAACCTCACAATACATTTAACCCTTTTCAACCTGACTTCTCTATTTTCGGCATGTCATTATAGATTATGTAGATCGGCTATTTTCAGCAAGTATGAAATCAGTCATTACGACGGCATCAAGGCGAAAAAGGCATTTTGGGTCGACTAAATCAACTGTAGATTTGGTCGACTGAAATCCTATGATATTTAATAATAATAATAATAAAACTTTATTTGTATAGCACCTTTCATGACATGAAATGCAGCTCAAAGTGCTTTACAGAAAAATGGAGAATAAAAGAAAAGCAAGGCAACAACATTAAAAACAAGCAGTAATGCAATACAGTGAGGACATGAATAACAAAAATAAAAAATAAAAGATCAATTAAAAGCAATGTTGTAGAAGTGGGTCTTGAGCTGAGCTTTAAAAATGTCTACAGAGGCTGCCTGACGAAGGTACAGTGGGAGCTTGTTCCATGCCGACGGCCCGTAGAAGCAAAAAGCTGCTTCCCCGTATTTTTTAGTTGCCATTATTTTTTTGGCAAAGCGAGCAGGCCAGCAGTGGAAGACCTTAGGGGGCGGTTTGGGACATATTTAGGCAGGCAGTCATGTAGGTAGGAAGGTGCGAGACCATTGAGAGCTTTATAGACAAGTAAAATAATTTTAAAATCAATCCTAAAAACAACCGGAAGCCAGTGCAGTGATGCCAAAACTGGAGTAATATGTTCTCTCATCTTAGTTCTAGTTAAAACTCTGGCTGCTGCATTTTGGACAAGTTGTAATCTGTCAGTTGTTTTCTTAGGCAGTCTGCAAAAAGTGCATTGCAGTAGTCAAGCCGAGAAAAAACAAAGGCGTGGATTAGCGTTTTTGCATCGTCCAAGGACAAATAGGCTCTGATTCGTGCAATATTTCTAAGGTGAAAAAAGGCAATCTTGGTAACATGATTAATGTGTGAATTAAAATTCAATTCAGAATCAATAATAACCCCAGGTTCTTTACTGTACTGTTACTTTCTACAGTCAGGTTACCGAGTCTGCTTATTATTGATTCTTTCTGCTCACTAGAACCGATTATGAGAACTTCTGTCTTATCCTCATTTAGCTTGAGAAAGTTCTCACTCATAGTCGAAAGGACAACTATTCTAGAGACTGTGACTAAAAGCTAAACTCTGCTGTCCGTCGTGTGTCCCTGCAGATGACGAGGTGACCGTAGGGAAGTTCTACGCCACCTTCCTCATACAGGAATACTTCAGGAAGTTCAAGAAGAGGAAGGAACAGGGTCTGGTAGCCAAAGTAGCCCCGAAGACTGCCCTCTCTCTGCAGGTACACGCACGCACGCACGCACGCACGCACGCACGCACGCACGCACGCACGCACGCACGCATTGTTTTTACTGTATCATATATCTACGTGTGTGTGTCAGGCTGGCCTGCGGACCCTCCACGACATCGGTCCGGAGATTCGGAGGGCGATCTCGGGGGACCTAACTGTGGAGGAGGACTGTGACAAAGGTCTGAAGGAGACCGTCTCTGCTGCGTCTGAGGACGACATCTTCAGAGTGAAGGTCCCACGCACGCACGCACGCACGCACGCACGCAGCCATGCACGCACGCACGCACGTTATTTGACTTAAGTTATATGAGTAGATCAGCATAATATCAACCTAATTCAATTAATAAATACGAATAAATATATATAAAAGTTAAATCTAAACTCAATGTCATTGTTTCATTCTGGATCATATCAGTCATTATATCAGTTTAATGACAAATTATTAATGCGTTTCTGTGAACCATATCTCTCTCTCTGTCTCTCTCTCTCTCTCTCTCTCTCTCTCCTCCCCGGCGCAGCGACCGGGCGGCGGCCTGTTCGGCAACCACGTCAACTACTACAACCCGAGCGAGGGGGGCGGGGGGCGGGGCGGCAGCGGGACGTCGTTCCCGCAGTCCTTCGCCACCCAGCGGCCGCTGCACGTCAGCCAGAAGGGGTCGCCATGCGAGGGGGAGAGCCCCTCCCATGAGAAGCTGATGGACTCCACCACCTTCGCGCCGTCGTCCTACTCCTCTTCTGGCTCCAACGCCAACATCAACAATGCCAACAACACTGGCATGGTGGTGGGGGGGCAGGGAGGCGGTGGGTGCGGCGGTGGTGGAGGGGGCGTCGGCCGCTTCCCCGGCCAGCAACAGCCGCCGTCCTCCGTCAGCGGCGGCGTGGCCACGGGGCACGGTGGCGCCGGCGGCGACCAGCCGCTCACGCCTGTCCTGCTGCCGGCGCGCTCCGCCTGGTGCTTCCCCCCGAAGAGGTCAGTGTGCCGGCGCGCGCTCCGCGTAGACGCGTCACCGGAGTCGGTGATGTTACGACAGCAGACCTACGAGCTATACGAGCTTGTAGATCTGCTGTTTATAGGCGTTCCACATCCTAGCCTATTGTAGCTCTCCCTCCACCGGAGGCGGAGCTCCCGCCACCGGAGGCGGAGCTACAATAGTCTCTATTGTAGCTCTCCCGCCACCGGAGGCAGAGCTACAATAGTCTCTATTGTAGCTCTCCCGCCTCCGGTTGGGGGGAGAGCTACAATAGTCTCTATTGTAGCTCTCCCGCCACCGGAGGCGGAGCTACAATAGTCTCTATTGTAGCTCTCCCTCCACCAGAGGCGGAGCTACAATAGTCTCTATTGTAGCTCTCCCCCGCCACCGGAGGCGGAGCTACGATAGTCTCTATTGTAGCTCTCCCGCCACCGGAGGCGGAGCTACGATAGTCTCTATTGTAGCTCTCCCGCCACCGGAGGCGGAGCTACAATAGCGGGATTTGGAACGCCCGTCGATGCCAGTGGTGGAAAAGTAACCAAGTACATTTTGCTTAAGTACTTTTACTTAAGTAAAATGTTTAGCTGTTTTTTGTACTTTTACTTGAGTATTTCCAATACTTCTACTCCACTACATCTCATACTAGGTGAATATTGGACTTTTTACTCCACTACATTTATTTGAAAGCTACTTAATCCAAGTTACTTTATATTATATTATTATATTGCATTTGAAAATAGCCGATCTACAAGTTCACAATGCGTCACGATTGGGAGCTTGTAGATTTGTAGTATAGATCTTTTCAAAATATTTGTATACATTTGAAAACTTTTTGTAGAGGGAGTACTTTCTGCTTTTGGTACTTTTAAGTACATTTTGACGCCATTACTTTTACTCAAGTACATTTTGAATTCCGAACTTGTACTTGTAACGGAGTAATTCTACATTGCAGTATTGATACTTTTACTTAAGTAAAACAATTGAGTACTTTTCCCACCACTGATCAATGCATCGAAAGGGACCATTCAGTAGACTACTGACCTACTGACTAGTATCTACTGACCAGTATCTACTGACCTACTACTGACTAGTAGTCTACTGACCTACTGACCCAGTAGTCTACTGACCTACTGACCAGTATCTACTGACCTACTACTGACTAGTAGTCTACTGACCTACTGACCAGTAGCCTACTGGTCAGTAGTCTACTGACCTACTGACCAGTATCTACTGACTAGTAGTCTACTGACCTACTGACCAGTAGCCTACTGGTCAGTAGTCTACTGACCTACTGACCAGTATCTACTGACCTACTACTGACTAGTATTCTACTGACCTACTGACCAGTAGCCTACTGGTCAGTAGTCTACTGACCTACTGACCAGTATCTACTGACCTACTACTGACTAGTATTCTACTGACCTACTGACCAGTATCTACTGACCTACTACTGACTAGTAGTCTACTGACCAGTATCTACTGACCTACTGACCTACTACTGACCAGTAGTCTACTGACCTACTGTGCAGTACATTTTATTGCAGTACAGCTTGTATACGGTACTGTACAATATAGTACAGTGCCGGTACAGTGTAGTATAGTACACTGTAGTGCTCTCCTCTTACTGTACAATATAGTACAGTGCCGGTACACTGTAGTATAGTACAGTGTAGTACAGTTAGTACACTGTAGTATATAGTACACTGTAGTATATAGTACAGTGTAGTACAGTACACTGTAGTGCTCTCCTCTTACTGTACAATATAGTACAGTGCCGGTACACTGTAGTATAGTACAGTTTAGTACAGTTAGTACACTGTAGTATATAGTACAGTGTAGTACAGTACACTGTAGTGCTCTCCTCTTGTTCTCTCTTCTCTCTCTCTTTTAGCCCCTCAGTGTCTCAGCTTGTTCAGAATATATTTTTTGGTTTCTTTTACCTTATGTTCATTTTCTTCCTTCTTTCTTTCTTTCTTTCTTTCTTTCTTTCTTTTTTACTCTTTCTTTCCCCTTGTTGTTGTTGTTTTCTGGTGGCGAGCAGGACGTGTTTTTTTGACGCCTTCATGCGGTATGTTACCATAATGGAGAGAGAGAGAGAGAGAGAGAGAGAGAATGCTTGTGGCGTGCGTGCGTGCGTGCGTGCGTGCGTGCGTGCGTGCGTGCGTGCGTGCGTGCGTGCGTGCGTGCGTGCGTGCGTGCGTGCGTGCGTGCGTGCGTGCGTGCGTGCGTGCGTGCGTGCGTGCGTGCGTGCGTGCTTGCGTGCGTGCGTGCGTGCGTGCGTGCGTGCGTGCGTGCTTGCGTGCGTGCGTGCGTGCGTGCGTGCGTGCGTGCTTGCGTGCGTGCGTGCGTGCGTGCTTGCGTGCGTGCGTGCGTGCGTGCGTGCGTGCTTGCGTGCGTGCGTGCGTGCGTGCGTGCTTGCGTGCGTGCGTGCGTGCGTGCGTGCGTGCGTGCTTGCGTGCGTGCGTGCGTGCGTGCGTGCGTGCTTGCGTGCGTGCGTGCGTGCGTGCTTGCGTGCGTGCGTGCGTGCGTGCTTGCGTGCGTGCGTGCGTGCGTGCGTGCGTGCGTGCGTGCGTGCGTGTGTGCGTGCGTGCGTGCGTGCTTGCGTGCGTGCGTGCGTGCGTGCGTGCGTGCTTGCGTGCGTGCGTGCGTGCGTGCGTGCGTGCTTGCGTGCGTGTGTGCGTGCGTGCGTGCGTGCGTGCGTGCTTGCGTGCGTGCGTGCGTGCGTGCGTGCGTGCGTGATGACGTGATTCCTACCATCACAGTCCTGGTGGTATTTCCTGCTTCATTAACACCGGTTGCTATGCACCATGCCGCTTTAGTTGCTATGGCGATAGATAGCGTACTGTCCACAAACATCGCCGCCACATTCGCCCACCACACAGAATGCCACTCACTGCTGCAACCTTATACCAAAAACATGCTCTATCAGAGGCTCTGGTTACACTGCTGCAACTTGACTTATAGAGCGCCGAACTCCTGACGTCACTCACTCGTCCCCTCCATTCCCCTGGTTCACGGACAACTCATTTCTCTATGGAGAATAACATGGGCTCATCTTAAAATCGTTTCATATACTGTAAGCGCTGTGGTCCAAAGATAAACAAGCTGTCTCTGTGTTATTGTCAGGGAGGTGTCTCTGTATCGTTTGCGACATCATGTATATATGATGTTTCTAGCTACACTTTTACTACGGTAATTCAGCAGCAGTGACAATAGCGTTTTCTCTCAGTCAGTTGATTCTTCATATCCATATGTGACCAGATTTGACTGAGGGGCTGCCATTGTGCAACCTCCAGCTTTTGAGAGGAGAAAAACTGATTTATTTATCTAAAATGAGTTAATAGCACATGCACATGACTCTTTAGAGCATGTCTGAAATAAATGTCAGAGCAAAAACCGACATGTAAATATGAAATAACTGCTTAAACATGTAGCAAGGTGTAATGTTAGAGTCCACAGAAGTGAACCTTTTTCAAGCCTGTTTTCTCAACTCACTGTTTCTCTGCAAGGCATTACTCTATAAGCCATATCTCCAAAACTTGTGAGTCAAACTGAACAACCATATTATGTCAGTTTGAAGCTATGATTCCCTGCTTTCATATGACATGAAAAACCGAAAATTCTAAGAGAGGCAGTCAGTCCCTCAGTCAAACCTGGACACATAATGAGTGCAGCGGGCCTGGATGATTTGTTTATTTTTCAAACATAGTTCTAATATGAGGCGATCTAATTTGTTTTAACAATGCAAATAATAAGTACATGAACCAGTGGATTTGCGCCCCTCTATACCGATATTGACGTCAGACTTCGGTGCTTTCTACAGTACCTACAGTAAACTCTATCTGCTGAGGCTGAACTCACACATGCGCTTCAGCCAAAGCACCTGAATCCCAAGCCCGAGGCTATACAGACGCATTCCATTTGCCGTGATGTCTTTCCGGGGGGCTGTGGGTCAGTGGCGGGCCGGGCCCGGCACTGTGCTTGTTCTCTGCTGTGTGTATGGTTTGTTTGACTTGACGTTGCAATGTTGGCTCACTGACAGAAAACTACACAAGCCGCAAATGGCCGCCATGATGGGCGTCCAACCAACGCATGTTGGCACTGATTCTGTCCCAGTGGTTGGCACGCATTCCTGGTTTCGTCAATGTCGAAACAAGCGGCGCTTCATGGTGGTACTCATATTATAGCCTTTTTGTTTTCAAAAGGAAAAAAGGATAAAAAGCACGGGAGAGCCCCTCTGGAAATGTGGCATTGGAGCCTTGATGCCCTGCACCTGTATGCAGTCTCTCTCTCGCTCTCTCTCTCTCTCTCTCTCTCTCTCTCTCTCTCTCACACACACACACACACTCTTCCTTCAAGGTTCATGCAGGCATCTGTTTCTTATTTTCTCTTCAATTAATATCGTTTAGAATTCCTCATTTATTTATTAGGCATGTTAGCTGAAAGCTAAAAAAATCTAGAGCAGAAACAGAAATGGAAACGGCTTTCTGTTCAATTGAGAAGGACGATGAAAAATTACGACAATGTTTCTTTAAAGCGTGAATTCTGGTATAGGCTATTATGAGACATCTGAGATTCTAAAGGGTGTTTTTCCCCCCCATCATCTACACTAGTATGACCTAGATGGTGCAGAACCCATTTTGAATCACACATGTTTCATGTACTGTATTGTACTGCAGCACTAGATTCTAGGTCACCATTTCCATCTCTTGATGCATTTGGCTAGCTCACCAGTATACTTACCGCCCCTGCATCTTTCTTTATTCTACATCCACATATTCATAAGCGGATTATGAGACAATGGGCCTCTGGGCTACAGACCTGCCGTCAACGCCACAATAACCATATTCAACTGCAGGGGGATCTCTACAGTACAGTACAGTACAGCGCACATGCAGAGGTTTACACACAACGCCGATTAACAAACCTGCATCTCAACAGGGTTTTTTAGAGATTGCTTCTGATTGGTCTGTGCATGCATGGGGGGGGGGGGGGGGGGGGGGACCAGTGCTATATCCAATGTAAAACTCAAGTCACTTCCTGACGTGCCTCTATACGCAAACGAAACAGGCTATACGAGTCAAATGGGACCCTGGATGGATTCCAGGCTGTAGATCGATGCAGCCCCTCGTGATCGATGTTTCATGTTGGCTCCCACAGCACCACCTGCTGGCTCAACGTTCTCACTCACATTTTTACTGGTGACCAGTCGGGACAAAGTCTGACCATGCGTCGCTCATTCGAGGCGATGTGAATGCCCTGTCCGTTGTCCACAAAAAAAAACGTAATAAACATGCTCTGGAAATGCACGCGGCTCACCCATTCAGTGGTCAGGTGGGTGGGCCCTGGCTCACCCATTCAGTGGTCAGGTGGGTGGGCCCTGGTCCAGAAAAGGTTGAGAACATAAGTATAATGCATAATAAGCAGTATCAGAACATATGGCGTCTCTTAGATGTGACCTCCTTAATCTTGCAGATGTTAAACGATCCAATTGAAGTTGCTCTAATAGTGTTGGCCCTCATAATAATAAGCTTTTAGACATCATTTACAGAGCACGTCGTTCGCCACTAATGCTGCCAGGCATGTAGCTTCTAACATCTAAGCCTTTAAGCCAATTCTATACGTACCATGATGGTGTCACTCTGCCAAGCACATCTACAAGCCAATAAGCCTAGCTTGTAGATCAGTCATTTTTGGCTAGCGACTCGCATGGGCAATGGTATTATATTAACCACTTAATCCCTGTCATCCCAATTCTGGGCATGACAAAATGGCAGATCTACGAGTTCTCAACGTGTCGCGATGTGACACTTTGTGAGTGAACTTGCAGATTGTCTATTTCCGAAATAATTTAGATAGTTGTTTTTTTTGTGGTTAAGTGGTTAAATTAAGCTTTATACTTCTAAACTCTCTTCCATCTCTTTTCTTTCTTTTTTATCAACATGCGTTTGCGTCATCCTCTTCCTCCTCTATTTGCTAGTCGTCTAAAAGTAAAATCCTCACTGTTCGTTTAACTCGGAGAATTTAAAAAATGGACCCAAATGGACCCATAAGGGTGCGGTCACACAGAACTGTTGGTCTGTTCCAGGCTGACTGAGGTACCTTTCAAAACCTTTTCATGTGAAAGGTACCTCTGGAAGGGCGGATTCCGCCAATGCTTTTCAATGGGAAGGAGCAAAAAAGACAAGCTCTGTTCCCGTTGAAAAGTATCGACAGAATCCGCCCTCATAGGCAGAAATAAACTCTGAAAAAGAGTCTGTTCCTAAAACTCGATTTTTTTTGCTTTTATTCTCTGTCCGTGATTCTTTTTTTTCTCCTTCTTTTTAAGCATTCATAATTTTCTCTCTAGTTCATAACGTCCATGTATATGTTTTGTATTCTCCTTCCTCTGTCCTTCTCGGTGTGGTAAATAAGCAGTAAGACTCACTGGAACAGTCTATTAATGACGCTTCTCTTCATTCTTGTCTGTCTGTCTGTCCAACTGTCCATCTATCTGTATGCCTGTTTGTGTATGTGTTTACTATGTGGGTGTGTGTGTGCACGTGCGTTGCGTGCGTGCGTTGCGTGCGCGCGTTGTGTGCAACAATATGACACGTGTGCAGCTCGGACTCAACTGACAGCCGGCTGCCAATCATCCGAAGGGGGGAGGGGTCAACAGAGGAGACGTATGACGAGAGCTACAGCGACGACCGGGGTTACCATGACGACGACCACTCACTGTCATCCGACATGTACTACTGCTCTCTCACGCACGCACGCACGGACGCACGCACACACGCACACACACACACGCACGCACACGAGTACAGATACTGGAGATACAGTATGCAGACAGAAAGATATCTATCTGACTGACACGTTCCTGTGTGTGTGTGTGTGTGTGTGTGTGTGTGTGTGTGTGTGTGTGCGCGCGGGCGTGGATGCGTGCCAGGCTGGTCTATCATGATGACAAGTGTAAACAACTCTCTCCGATGGAGGGAGGACAGGAGGAGGAGAGGAGAGGAGGCTGGCAGTCTCCTAGGAGAGTGTTTCTCTGTCCTAGCACCCTGGGTGAGCACGCACGCACACACACACACACACACGCACACGCACACACACACACACACACACACACATGCACGCACACACACACCACTACGACGTTGCTGATGGCCGGGGAGGATAGTTCAGACGTGTGCTCAATAAACTGAAGTCCAAAACTATATATTTATTATCCGATCTGTCACCTCAGCATTAATACCTCAGTAAATAAAGTGATTAGGGATGCATTACACACCCTATGTGTTTGTTTTAACCTGATTGTTTTATATTGTGTCACTGTTGTTCAGCACTTTGTATAACCTTGTTTCCAAAAGCGCTCTATAAATAAAATGTACTTACTTAATTACCCTGGCAGGTGACGTTGTCAAATTAGTAGGCTGCAAACAACAATAAATCATAGTATAGCTCTTACACTAATGTTACTGATTCTTTCTCTGTCTCTGTCTCTTGCTGTGTGTGTGTGTGTGTATGTGTGTGTGTGTGTGTGTGTGTGTGTGTGTGTGTGTGTGTGTGTGTGTGTGTGTGTGTGTGTGTGTGTGTGTGCGTGCGTGCGTGCGTTTGCGCGTGTGCGTGCGATCAGGTCGGCGGTCATCCTTCCATCTGGAGTGTTTAAGAAGACAGACGAGGGCAGACGTCTCTCAGAAGACGGCACTGCCATTACACCTGGTACATCACCAGGTAACACACGCACACACACGCACACACACACACACACACACACACACACACACACACACACACACACACACACACACACACACAGCTGGCTGTGGTGATATACTTCATTGTCCGACAGTTATTGTGCCTCCCTACTACTAATTCATTTTTCCTTTCTCCAAAGCGCTTCATAATGTAATGATAAATGGACTGCGTTTGCAATACATAACAGTGCCTTTCTCCAATAATGCGCTGCACACACATTCACCCGCAGACATCGGAGGATAGTCCCCGATATGATATCATGCAAGGCACCAACCAGCCTGCTCGTCGGGAGCTGGGGATTCAACGGGGAACCTTCCATTTTCTGAGACTCTAATATGCTTAAAGGGACACTTCACCCTTTTTGCAAAAAAATATATGTTAATGACGTTTAGGAGCTTTAGAACACTTTCCTGGGGGTCTTTATGTGTGTAATGTGTGGTTTTAGATATTTTAGATTGTAGCAGTGAGCCTGTTGTCTCTGATGTCATGGACACTGGGCTCACTTCCTTCCTGGACTACATGTCTCAGTAAGACAGCTCTCCCCCCTATCCACAAGGAGGAGCAGTGCACCAAAGAATTATGGGAATTGTAGTCCAGGAAGGTAGTGAGACCAGTGTCCATGACATCAGAGACAACAGGCTAACTGCTACAATCTAAAATATCTAAAACCACATATTACACACATAAATACCCCCAGGAAAGTGATCTAAAGCTTCTAAACGTCATTAACATATATTTTTTTGCAAAAAGGGTGAAGTGTCCCTTTAAGTTTTACATTAGTAGTACATTCACCCACTCAAGGACACAGTCACACACTAAACTAAACGTCAGAGGGAACCGCATGCAAGACAGCACACCGACTGGCTCATTGGGAGCAGGTAGTTCAGGCAGTTATTGATTACATATTGACAACAAGGAGACAAAAGCAAGACTAATTATCTGGAGACAGACACTAATAAATCTAATTCATCTAATCTAAAATCTAATTAAACATAATACTCGTTTTCACTAAACATGATGGCCATCTTCTTCATTCAGAGTGCGAGGCATAAGAGATTATTTATCCCCCAAAAAATTGAATAATCAGTCCTGACATTTTACACTGTTTGCTCAGCTTATTAAAAAAAACGATGAATGGCAAAGAATGAATGCCAAAACCCAAGCTTTGATATGTTAACGAGACACCACTTCACTTGCTTGTTAAGTATTAATTCTACTGACAAGTGCTTAGACGTACAAACTAAAAGCCTTCATTCAATCCAGGGCTGGACTGGCCACAGGACATACCGGGCATATTCCCGGTGGGCCGCGACCGTAGGGGGCCGCCAAAAAAACATTTATTATTATTATTATTATTATTATTTTGACAGGCCAATAGGCGGCATGCCACCAGGAAAGGTGTGGCGTGCTGCCA